>NC_133753.1:198165715-198360715 GCF_036562045.2 Rhinolophus sinicus | reverse complement strand
CAGGCGACCAGGCAGGAAGAGGTGAGCGTAATGTGGAGGAGGAAAGTGGCAGAATGCACACAAAATGCCCCCCGTCCTGACACACCTGTCTGCATTTGGGGAGCGGGGATCCCAGTCTTCCAGGCCCAGCATCACCCCATCCTGGTCTCCATCAGCTGTGGTCATCACCTCACTCCGCAAGCCAATGACACCTCACTCCCTTTATTAGAAAAATAATTATGCGAGTTTGGCTAAAGTCCAGTTGGGCTGCCCACAGACAGCTCTGTAATTAGAGTGTCATCGCTAACCCACAGGGGGGATTGCTGCTTGTATGTTCCTGAGACGTGGACTCCCGGAATCGTTATGCAAAGAAGAAGTGCCTGGATTGTCTCTAATTGTAACATTCAGAAAGAGTGTAATTCCAACTTTCCACAGAGATAAAAACCTATCTTCAGTTATTAATGAGCTTAATCCATCTGTGTGTCTCCGTTCTTTAGGCTTTAGATGTTTTAAGGGCTCAGGTCCCTAAGTCAGGGGGTATGTGACGAGTTTCCTCCTCAGAGCTGCGAGCAGCGTGCAACCCGCTTGCTCCTACAGAGGAGCATGTGGGCGTTTACACACTCACACACGCCCACGTGCACGCACCTTTTTGTAGGTGCATATTCTGCTTCTCTTCATGGTTTTTCTAAAGGGAACTCGGCCCGCTTCCGTTTCTGCAGCGGCCCTGTGGCGTCAGTGGGTTGTCTTCCTGTGTCTGTCTCTCTGCCAGACGGAAGCCACAGTAAGGCCCAGGCTTCGTTCACCCTTGTGTCTCTAAAGCCAACAAGTGTCTCCTCACCTGGAAGCTGCTCAGAACATGTTTACTGAGTGGATGGAGCTTTGGCCTGACTCAGGCGGGTCCCATCCCTCGCCCTAAGGGGAGCTGGAAACAACTGTCGTAGGTGGATGCACCGCGTGCGCCGTGGCGCTGACTGGACAAGCCGGAAAACGGCCACACGCCGCGTCCGCTCAGCTGGGACATTCTGCAGGTTTTGAACTGACAGGGAGTTTAGGAGGGTGTACGAAGCCCCTCAATGCTCCATTGTTTGTTGTTGTTTTTGTTTGTTTTCTTTTTTAATTTAGTATTTTCTATAGCCTTGAAAAGAAGTAAATGCAAACAGAATCTTGGCCAATGGAGTCACTTTTGTAAAAGCCGCCTCCCCGCCCTGGCTCGCCTGTCATATTTCTGGAAGCCATGCTGTTCAATAATTCAGGAGCAGCAAGAACCGGCGTATCTTACAGCATATTCGATGTGCCAACAAACAGGCTGCAGACTGTTTCATGTCAATTAGCCCCTTTGTTGCTAACAAAGGCCGGACAAACACCCCGAGAAAGGGCCAGGCCCACGCCGCTGGTCCACACAGGGTTTCTTTCTTTCCTGTTCCTTCCGGGGTGTGCTGCAGCCTCCACGCGGCCCCCTCGCCCTCCTCTGTTTTATCTGCTATTGTTCTCACTGTATCATCTTACCTGGGATCCAGTGACTTTCCCTGGCTCACGAGGGAGGGCGCAGCTCCATTTGCAGGCCTCTTCTGATCTCCCGGCTAATTGGCTCAGGTGTAAATCAAGCCAGCGGGCTACGGCTTTGAAGTGACGGAGCTGTGCTGAGTGCCGCGGATGGTGCTGTGCCGAGTGCCACGGACATCCCGGTCTGTGTGAAACAGCGGCCGGCCAGGCCTGCGGCTCAGGCCCGCTAGCAAAACCGCTCGCGTAGTCACATTGTATTACAGGGCACTTTATTGCAAGCTTGTCATTAATTTTGCAGGCTGGACCTGGAAAGCGACCCGACTTGTTTTTAATAAGTGGGGTACGTCTGTGCCAGAGCGTGCAAGTGGCATGGAGCGAGACCAGCTGTCCCTTCTTTACGCAGGGAACCACCCCAGCTTTGATCAATAATGCTGTTTCACTGTATAGGGGGCTCGTTTCGTAAGGTGCAGGGAAGGCTCCCCCCACCCACACCCACGTCTGTGGTCTGCTTGTCCAGCGTGCGCAATTATGGAAAGGTCAGCCCACAGCGCTGGGGACACTTGCTGCTTTGCCCGACACCACTCTTTCTTGGTTATTTCAAGGGCACATTCACCACAGGGCCCCGACTCGGGCTGCGATTTGGCTGTCAAGGACGGCTTTAAAAAGCAACTGCAGCAGGAAAGTGCAGCTGACTCTTTGATTTTTCCCAGATTCTCTTCCCATCTCTTTAAACACTGTATCTCCAAACACAATCACATTCTAGAGTTCTGGAGGGTCCGGCTTCAACACAGGCATTTAGGGGACACAACTCAGCCTTGACATTGGGACAGTTTGAGAAGCACTGACCTGTGTATAAAGCACTAAGCTCTGATGTCACCACTGGCCCTGCCCCCTATCAGGGCAGGACTTGTGCCCTGAGATCTCTGGGGGCCTAGCCCATGGGACACCTGGCGGCCACAAACCCGCCCAGTGTGCAAAGGCCCAGGATGCGCAGGACCCAACAGACTGGGACGTGAGCTCTGCTCAGCAGGAGAAGAAGCAATTCTGTCATGGTCCCCTCTGCCCCAGCCCACACTCTGGGGGCTCCTGCCGGACACCAGAGGGGAAAGGTTATTGGAAATGAAAGGTGACACATTTCCGTGCAAGCCCTGTGACACAGCAGACCGTCAGCTTTGCAGCCGCCACAGTTTCTCCAGCAGCTGGGCATGTCCTCTGCCAGGCCCCCAGTGCCTCCTTGACAGGAAGCCTGCACTACTGTGGGCGTCACAGCCTTTGCAGGGCCCAGCACTGAAGCACCTTGCAACGTTTGGGGACTGGCAGCAGGAAAGGATCCCCAGGGGTTGCAGAGGAAAACCAGGCATGTTACACGCTGGTCCCCAAAATGTCATCCCGAGGGGCACGTGAGAGACAGAGGAGCTTTGGGGGCAGCAGCCCCCAGTGCTGGTGGGACGTCGGAGATGGGGTTCCAAGTCCTGCACCCCTTGTGATTAGTGGCAGGTGTAGCCTTACCTCCAGTGGTGGTTGCAGGAAGGGGCCTCGTGGCTCAATAGCCCACCGTTCTCTGAAGACGCCATCTCCACACAGTCGCAAGGACACACCCTCTCTCCCTGCATGTCTGTCCTCTCCTGTGGAGTTTGACAAACCGGGAGGGGGGACGCTGGCAGTGAGAGAGCAAGAGCAGTCACAGTGCAGAAATCAGGGACTGCTGTGGAGACGCAGACACCACAGAAACGAAGTCGGGTGCCCTGCCCAGGAAAGAGCTGTGTAGCCACACGAGGCAACGCCTGGTCAGCGACCTTCTGCTTCCAGCCAGGAAGAAGCAGCAGAGGAAGCAGAAAATGGAAACTGTGAAGCATCTTACTTTGTGCAACACCTGTTCACATTGGTGAGTAGAAATAACACACACTGCCGTCACGATGGAAACGCTTCTGTGGATACCTGACGCAGAAATCAGCAGAATCCAGTTGAAGCTGGTTTTAGTGGTGGCTGTGTGGAAAATCATGCACACACACATGCACATACACTCACACATATGCACACATCCACACATGCAGATGCATGCACACACATTCACACACACATACCTGCACACACACCCATGCACCATGCATGTACACACATGCACACACAGGTGCACACACATGCACAATGAACAACTGTCTTTCCCACGTGAGTGTTCCTTGATGTTTCTATGTACATTATTAAGATAAAATGGAACAATGAAGACATTGGAACTTCACTAACTCACCGACGCGATGGTGAGAGTGGTTTCTGCTGAATTTGGTGACAGTCTTGGAACACTGCAGAAACGTGCCCTGGTGTGTGGTGCAGGTCTCCATGGAACAGCTGTGGAAAACCCACACTTAACCCCGGTCTGCATTACTCACTGTCATGCAGGGCGGCCTGTGGGGTCTCAGCCCCCGCTCCCCACATAAGAACACAGGCTAGGCCAAACAGGAACACCCGCAGAGCCATAGGTAGGGGAGTCACACCACTACAGTCTCGCTGGCGGCTGGGTTCACACAACGTACAACCTGCTGTCTGCTTTTCTGCCAACTGACCAACTCTCCTCGACTCACCTCGCTAGCTGCAATCCACCATGCTAACTGCAATCCGCGCTTGCCAGCCACCATCTTCTTGCTAGCTCCCATTTTCTGCTAGCGTAGCCACAGCAGTTATATTAGTGCCCAATGGCTCACTGGTTACAGCTGACGGCCAACTAGCCACAGCTGATGGCCATCCAATCACAGTTGATGGCCATTTACTACCTGAGCCAGCACCTTTCCATGTGAGGCCGAGAGCCTGGAAACTGCTCTCTGGGGCTCTGTCTCCACAGTCACATTGCTCCATCACTTCCTTATCTCTGGATGAGCAACTAAACAACAAATGCTGCCCTGGTTTGTGGCACTTGCCACTTTGGTGGTGGAAATACTTCCACCATGGCCCGTTTCAGCTGTCGTGTGATGTCACTGAGTGCAAAGTAGGTGCACCATTGTACAGTATTTCCACGATATATGACACGTGAGTAACCTCAAAGGCACAGATAACAGCAGAATGTAACCAGTATTTAGGAGACGGTGTGGTTTGAGTGTTTATTATCAACATTTAGAATATGATGTCCTTAGCAATGCATTGATGTCGTTTAATCTCTAATAGCTGTTTAAATAACCAGGTCACCACACGTCTGATGATGTGAGCTTGACCTATGGGTTACTGTGCACCAGCTGAACAGACATGCCTAGCAGCCCCAGGTCCTCCCATCCCTCCCTGCCGTCCCTTCCCTGCTTCCAGCCCACCCACTGTGCTCATGGCTGTTTGGTCATGGGAGCAGGACCATGCCCTCAGCTCCCAGCCCTAAGCGCCCCGCAGGTCTGCACAGGACGCATTTGAGAATATCCCCTCAGGTGACAGTACCTGCACACTGGGGAGCAGTGTTGGTCAGTGTGCAGGTAGACAGTACCCCAGGGAAGGACAGACGCCCAGGTCAGCCTGTGGTCCAGCAGCAGAGGTCAGTGTTCTCAGAGGTGGGGGCCCTGGCGTGTCCTGGGAGGCTCAGCGGGCAACATGGCCCTTCGGCCCTTACTGGGAACGGCCGCCCCTTGTTGCAGGCTTGTTCTCAGGAAAGATTTCCTAGAATTTGGTACAAATTAAAGAAATTATTGCATCTTCAAACATGGGATACTTGAGAGTTTCAGGAACCAGTGTCCACATTATAAGAGAAGTAACGATGATGATGACGGTGATGAGATAAAAAGCTATTCTAGGATGAAGCTCAAAGGGAGATGCTTGTACTCCTAATGGGGGATCTATTCATTGTTGAGTTTAAAATGACTGATTCTTAATTCTGCAAGGATGAAGCAAGTGATGCAATTATGTAATGGAAACTCTAGGAAAACATATTCCAGCAAAATGTCTTGTCACGTGCATGGTCAGAGGATAAGATCAGATTTTCAGGACCTGCCCAGGTTCTTGATTGTCGGTTAGGTTTCTACTAATCAGGAGAACAGCCGTCAGCTGGCCGCTGTCCTGCTTTCCGCCTTGCAGGGTCTCAAACTGCAGCACCTGGGCCCCTCACCGCCAGTGAACCAGCATGGTGGGCGGAGGCTCTGTCTGCAGCGTCCACGAGCCACCAAGCCAACAGGGGTCTGGATTTGCAAGGCTCCTGGGGTCCCGGGGAGGCTGCCCCTGGTGGTGCAGGTCCCCCCCCCCCCCTTGGAGAGGCAGCAGGCATGCATGCTGCTTGATTTACAGGCACATTTCAAATATTTCAACACTGCTTCACCTGCTATCGATTCCCGTGTGTCAAGTCCAAATGCTTACCAGTAAGCTACATATGGCATTATGTCGGCTTCACACACAGAACCATATAGTTTAGTTTTAAAGGTTTATAGAGACCTACAATCAGCCTCAATTTTCATAACCCCACACAAGATACCTTTTGTTCTGCAGAAAGTACACGTCCTCCTTGACTACTTCTGAGAGTGAGATGTTACATTTATGGTGCCAAAATACTTCTGAAAATCCACTCTACAAGATAAAACTGTTGAAGTGGTCATAGATCTAGCTTAATTTTATACTTTTCATCCGCAGCCCTTATTAAAAGCTACACAGATCGTGATGCAGATAAAATACATGATTATACACTCGGATATTAAGAAAAATAGTTTCTTGCCCCTTCTCAAGTGACACATTTTAAGTGTAATTAAGGTTTTTATGAGAACTGTGACTGATACATTTCTGCCCAACTTGCATAAATGCCTCTTACTTGGTCATTTGAATACAGAGCTCATTTAAATTCTCAAAACCACATCCTAAGCCTACAGACTTTCCAGAGGTGCTTTGAAGAATCACAGCTTATGCACTCTTGACATCTCCAGGGAAACTATGGACTATGGTCCCTGCAAAACGGTTTAACTATCTGGCCCTTGGTTTTTAATTATGACTGAGGGAGCCAGCCTGGTGTGTGTGTGTGGTTGGGGGGTGGGGGAACTCCTGTAACACACAACCTTCCCCTGAAGCAGGGCTAATTAGTGAGCCCCAGCTAAATGACTGTCCAGACACGGTGGGGACAGGTAGGATGCATGCAGACAAAAAGAAAAAAGAAAAGAGCAGCAGCTCATGTACATTGCCATCATGTTTGGATCTACCAGGTGGTGCAGGATTTAAACAAAGACGTGGGTTTACATGGGTTTATTTAGATTGAAGACAATGTGTTCCACGTCGGAAATCTCCTCTAAAAAGGTTATGGTTCCTATGAGGCTTCGCTGGTGTCTGCTGAAGTTGGGCGGGCACCTGCTATTCTGGGCATTCTGCATGTTTCATGGAACCGTCCTCTCCGGAGCCCTGAGCCCTGCGTCAGCAGCGCTGGCAGTGGCAGCAGAGGCCCTGGGAGCAAGCACGCTGGCCTTGTCATGATGGGCATGCTTGTTCCACATGCATCACAATGGGTGTGAGCGCGGGGGTCTCCACGTTCAGTGAGGTTTAGAAGAAAGATGCTGCGTGTGGGGCGCTGTTCCTCTGCACAGGGAACAGACGCGAAGCTGGCTCAGGGTCGGCCCCAGGCGATGGCCAGCTCCCCTTTGTCCCCTCCCACCTGCTTCCTGAGGAGAAATGGAAAAGCAGGGTGAACAGGCTTAGTGGCAACAGGCTCAATATGACACTGTGAGCCCTGAGTCCATGCAGCATGGGGGAAACGGAGGCAGAACAGTCAAGGTGAGTCAAGGTCAGATAGTACAATCACGTGTTTATTGGGAAGCCCATCAGTCACCTTCCTGCCTCAAATGGAAACACTGAGGACATGGCTATATGGAAGCACCCACGCCTGGCAACGGTGCCTTTATTTCTTTGGACAAAAACCCAGAAGTCACAGCGTTCACGGGGTCTGTTTTTGTCAGTGGCTTAGGCATTTGTGTTTCAGTACGAGCATTGCCTTGCTATTCATCACGTTGCACAAAGAAGGAGTCACCCAGGGTCTGCCAACTGCACACGGAAGGAGACACGGCCACGCAAAGCCCACAGCACAGGTGCCAGGCAGGAGAGAGCCCCACACCCACTCAGGACCCCAGACGACCTGCCTGGGCTTCTTGGCAACAGCAGGGCTTCTGGGGCTGAGGGCACGAGGGTCTGCTCCTCGACAGGCCACCCAGACGTCACTAAGCTCCATGTCCTAGTCCCCCGACTGGGCCACGCCTGAGGACACCGCTGTAACGAGTGTCCCTGTGTGACGAGGGAAGGATTGGTTCTTAAGAAGCTTAGCGTTCGTTACAGACATGGTCCTGCAAAGTCGCCAAGCACCCAAGTTGGTTTCCATGTACTTACCCCTCCTTTGCAGTCCCAGCTGCAGGGCGGAGTGGCCCGAGCGGAGGCCATCCTCTGTGGACGGGAGCAGGCGCGGGTCCCAGTTAGCTCAATCCCAGGGGCCACCGTGGTGACCCAGGCCCCAGACGTGATGCTTCTAGGAGTTGTTTTGGGTGAGAATTTTCAGGATTCCTCACCTTTCCCGTTGCACTTTTTAACGTGTAGCTAGCACATCAGTAATTTCTGACTTAATGTCACTGCTTTGCTGTTAGCAGACTAAGTGTCAGTTTTCTTTCTGTTGAATGAAAACTAACATTTTGCTGAAGACACACTTCCCGGTTGTCTTCTCTCCTCTTTTGTCCCTGGCTCCACATCTTCCTCCTGTCCTCATGCCGCCGTCTTTTGTAGCATGTCACCGTCAGCACTGATGGCCCTTCCATCATGCTAGTCCCAATTGTCATCTCACTCTGAGCCAGCCACCAAGAGCAAGAACCTTACTCAGTAAGAACCACTGTCAACAGAAAAGACCGGGGTTGCCACTGCACATCCAGTGTCACAGTCTGTGTCACCTCAAAAGTGCCGTTAACAGATGGCTCGATGGTGCCTTGTATGTAAGGAATGGTTCTGGGCTCTTTTCATGGTCGGACTCACTACACCCTCACAACCACCCAGTGACGCAGGACTGTTAGTAATCCCACTCCCTCAAGGAAACAGGCACAGAGTGTGAGTAACCCCCACGGAGGCTGAAGAGCAGACGTTAAGACCAAAGGGAGCTGAGGCTGACGTACTGATCATGGCCGACTCCAGAAACCAGAAGACGTGGGTTTTACTGCCTCCAGTTTTCCTGGACGCCCAAAGTCTGGTCGAGCAAAGGAGAGAAGTAAACCTAGAGCCTGCATCTGGCTGACATGTTTAAAGGTTACACTGTCAGTAGAAGGTTGGATATGTCAGGGAGCGTGTTTGGCTGCACACAACAAACAGCTATGGCAGCTTCGGCAAATCAAGGCTCGTTTGTCACTTGTACAGTAGAGTAGAGGTCATCCGTGCAGAGCTGGGAGGGTGTCTGGAGTGTCCCACAGAGGCCTGGACGGCACCTCTACCTCCATGGGCTCACAAGATGACCTGCCAATGAGCCTGTCCCTTCATGTAAGGAAACGGTAGCTTCCTAGGAATTCCTATTAGTCGGGGTCCTACTTATGTCTCCTTGGCCTGAAGTCTATCCCATCAGCCATCTCTAGCTGCAAAAGAGCTTGAAAATGCCATTCTTCACATAGATGTAGAAATATGCCCAGGATAAAGATCTTTAAACTGGGAAGAAGAGAAAATAAACGTTACATAGGCAAATAGTAGTATCTGTCAGTGGGGAAGGGTGAGAAAAGAAATGAAATGAAATCTGTTTGTTTTCAATTGGAGTCATGGCTTCAGGAGTGAAAACAATAGAAATTAAAATCATGTATCGACTTTGACCTCATATCGAGTGGGGTTTCAAATATGAACTGTCTGTGAGGTGTAAGAAATCCAAACCAATAAGCTGAATTAAGGAGATGCTAGATTGACATAACCCTAGCATGTGATAGAGGCAAATAAAAATCTCTCTGGAATAAAATATGTGCAGCTCAGGCCTCTCAGAAATCTCTAGACTAAGAAAACCCAACATGAGTTCACAACTAAAAATATACAAAATGTGCACATAAAAAATCTGCATGAACACAAATCAACAGGGAAGAAATAGTGAAGGACTTCAGATGTTTAAATATTCATATACATAATATGAAGGAGGTATGAGGTATGATCACAAAATACGGTGAATGTTTAATTTTTTAAAAATTATTACAGTAAAAGACACATTACCATTAATTCCCCTCAAAACCCCTCCCCCCTTTGCACACACGTATCCCATCGTTCTTGCCACTTTCTGAAGCAGGTCTGGAGTCCTCTTTCCTGAGTGTCTTTAGTTGCGCTGTCATGGCTGCCTCCATGTCCTGAATCCATTCAAAACGTTTACCTTTCATGGTCATTGTGACTTTGGGGAAGAGCCAGAAGTCACACGGTGCCAGATCCAGTGAATAAGGTGGATGAGGACACAACAAAATGTTTTTATGTGGCAGAAACTGTTGTACCAGAAGCGACGTGTGACATGGAGCCTTGTCGTGATGGAGGATGAAACCGTTTGCCCATTTCATGTGAATGTGTTGTTTGTGTTCCATGATCTATGGCACATTTTAAAACACCCCTTCTCTCAACCGTAGCTCACAGCCGACTGACTGCATTGAACAAGTTGAAACTTGTCACACACCGTTACTAAGGTTCGTAGCACCGCTCCCCATGTTGAAGATCCCTGCCTTTCCGTTGGCTGGCACTCGGCAGCAGCATTCACCGTATTTTTTTTTTAAAATTAGTTTCAGGCATACAAAACAATGTAATCGTTAGACATTTATCATTTACATCCCTCACACAGTGATAACCCCCCTCCCCCCATCCACTGTCCCTCTGACATCGCACACAGCTGTTACATTCCCACCGTCTCTATTCCTGATGCTGTGCTCCACTTCACCGTATGTTTTGATCACACCTCGTATGGATAAAATCTCTAAAGAAATCATTTTTTGAAAGGAAGAACAAGACACTGTAGAAAATGTCATATTTGGGAAACTACCAAAAGGAACTACTAGAACTAAAAAACAAACAAACAAACAAACAAACAAAGAAACCTGTTTTTTAAGCCACCCAGTTTGTGGTACTTTGTCACAGCAGCTTCAGGACACTCATATACCCAGTAACAAAGATACCATCATATCCACACATGCACGCACACGCACACTCACCTCTGTCCACCCCATGTGTCCTTGGTGGGACAGGAACCAGTATTTCGTTTAGCAATCCACTTACATATTCTGCATCATCTTTCTAGCTCTGAATTTTGACCTAAACAGAAACAAAAGGTGATAAGACACCAGATTCCAAGCACCTCTGGTGTGAACAGTTTGCTTGCCGTCACCCTCAGGAACCTGCCCCCTAAACGTGAAAATGGGGAATGTTTGAGCTAATTCTTTAAATCCTGGTTGGAAGACTTCTGTACACAAGGTTAAGTGCTAGGCAAGGGTACCCCCAATGTAAGGTTGTGTCAACAACTTTGGGAAACTGAAAATATTTATAAATGTTCAAATTTACTTTGGAGTTAATTTCTGCAGCAGAAACACAGCACTGGGTGGTTTGCTCCCCACTGCTAGTACAGCTGCTAATTATTTTCTTTTTCATTATTTTGAGAAGCCAGCGGGGCAGTCTGGGGATTAAAATCAGCACACACTCTTAACACAACGTGGAGAGAGAGGAGAGGCCGACCTTTTGTTTCATGTTCAAGACTCAGCAGCAGAGCTTTGTCTTTTTCATTGAGCTGCTTGGTCCTTGTGACACCCAGGTGATGCTCCCGACGCCTCCAGCAACTTGCTTCTTAATAAAAGAAAGACAACTGCGTGATAAGCTGGGGGGAGGCCAAGACCTTGGTGCTGCCAGGCCTAGGGCACTCTGAGTGGCCCTGCGTGGGGCGAGGTCCAGGCAGGACCGTCCCAGCTGCCACCGTTTGTGGCACCTTGCACAGGGGCCTGAGGGGATGTGTGTCATCAGCACCATCCAGGTTGGGAAGTTGGCCTGCCAGCCCCTTCACTGTGATCCCGGACACGCCACTTGCCTGCAGCGGTGGCGTCCCCTAGGGCGAGTGGGCTGCCTTCCACTCCAACCCATTGGAGACGATGCTGTCCTCGCCAGGACCCTCCCACTGCGGACCTCTGTGGGAGCCCCTTGTGTCACTGTGTAAGGTGGCGCCCCGCCTGACCAGGAGAGACTTCCCGCAAACCTTGGCTGAACTGAGCTGAACTCCACCAGCCTCTTCACAGCGCGACCCTTTCAACAGCGTTTTCATTCTCCAACTCAGGTCCGAGCAGCCTGTGGTGGGGGCAGTGGGGACCCTCAGACCTGCCGCACACCGTCCTTCACGGGGATTCTCACTCGCTGCCTCCTGCGCTCTGCCTGTGGTCTCACGCTGCCTGCGGCCTCGGTGCCGTCTCTGTCCCAGGGCCACGACTAAGCTACGCTCTCTCGGTTCAGACTTAGAATCTCACGTAGGCCGCTGGAACTTGGCCCATCCTCGCCCAGTTTTCCTATTGGCAGGAGAGAAGGTAAGAATTCCAAATGCAAAAATATATGAGAAGGAGACACGATCACACCTGAGATGCTCAATAATTGTGCGTTTCCCTCCCATCTTCTGCGGTCGGGACTCTTCCACAGGGTCTGAACTGATCTGCTTCTGCTCACCTCCCACCTCCAGTACATTTCTGTGAGCAGCCAGGGGCCTTCCCAAAGCACAGCTCTGAGGGTGAGGTTGTCCTTCTTGAGAGCAAGCTCCTCAGCCCTGTGCTGAAGCCCCACGGTGGAGCTTCTAGATCCTTCTCTTCCTGCTCCAGCTTCCAGACCACTGCCTGGATCTGCATCTCCAGCTGGAAGATTCCTGAGTCTGAAGGGTGTAGGCACTTCCTTTGCACTGGTTGCCAGCATGTTGCCCCCCCTCCAAGGCTAAGCACAGGGGTCTTTCTGCAGGGAGAGGCTGCCACGCTGCAAGTTTAATGGGCTGCAGCTTTCAAGCTACTTCTTATACCATCCTGCAGTGTGTCTCACCTTCCACCCTGCGTAGTTCATCAATACCCAAGCTTCATGCGTCTGGTTTACTCATCTTTATAATCCCACAGCATCCGGCCCATAACAGGCTCTCAATAAATATCTGCTAAACGTGATTCACATCTCCTGCTCAACCAAGGCAAGCGTCTTTCTTCTGTGTCAATGGCAACTAAATGATCATTAGTCCCATTTACTCATCACGGACGCAGGTCCCTGGCTAATCGATAAGGTCTTGCAATGGGATATTGGGATGGGAGAAATGACTGAAGTCCACAAAACATGGCTCTGTTTGGATACAGAGGCAATCTTATTTAGGATGCGGGCTAAGAAAATGGACATATTGTTTTCAGAGCACTTTGGAAGGAGAACACTGAGGCAATGGGTTACCAGGCCTGGGTCACTTGCTGAAGACCCTGGCTGAGTTACGTCCCCCACAGGGGTCCCCATCCACACTCCATAATCTTATATTCAAAGCAAATACATTATTTAACAATCATATAGTCTCTATTAGTTACTTGCTTTGGGTTAATGGTTGGCTAAGCAATTACAGGACCCCCGGGAGGGACTCGCCGAAGACGGACTGAGACTCACTGCCGGTCACACCTGCCTCCTCCTCAGTGCAGGAATTAAAGATTTGTGCGCAGTGTACGAAGGGATTGTAAGAACGTAGTGACCAACAATTCTTCTTATGCTGATGTAGGAAAGAGAATGGCAAGCGACAATGTTGAGCAGCACAGGATACCCTGACATAGCTCATGTTTTTCTGTAACATTCTTTAAAGATACTTGCAAACAGTGCTGTGATCATTTAAAAGCCATGATATTGAAAACACATAAGAATTAGCTTTAAGGTAGGTGCAAAATATTAGAAATATTTGAGTGGCATATAATTCTCTCCTGTGGGTATGTGGAAGATTATGAAAGTTATCAAAAAAGAAAGTTGTCAAGAATTCCAGCCACTACACACAATTAAAGGTGGATTTAATGCCAGGGACAGAAGGTGGATTTAAATAAGAAGTTAAGGCTGGGAAAGTAGCGTTAGTGTGTTGCATTCTAGTGAGTATCTCGCTGTCATTGTCCTCATCTTTGGTCACAGTCCCTCTTCCCACAGACCTTTAGCCCTGCACCCTCTCACCTGACCATCATCCTTGCCTCTTTCCTCATAGCATCTGCATGTTCTCCTCAGCCCCATTCATCCTTCTCACAGACCCCTTTGTCTCATCAATGGCCTTTCGTCACCTGCCCAGACCATCCCGTGTCCTAGAATTTCTCCCAAGGTCTTTACAGGCTGACCCCAACTCAGCTGACCCAACACTCACCCCAAACAGTCTCACAGACACCTCTTGAATAATGTGTGGTCAAATATCTGAGCAGCCTTTGGCCCCGTGAAGTGGACATATCCACCTCCTGACCCCAAATATGCCATAACCTTCATTAGGTCAGGGGGACGCTGCCTTGTTCACCTTCATAGTCTGAGTAAAAAGGACACGGCTGGCACACATATTGATTGAATGAAGATATTATTTTCAATACTTTTTGGTTCACTTCAATGATTGAACATTTTACCTTTGACTTTTAAATTTATAGATGGCTTTCAATGGCTTCTCCGTGTCTTGAAATGCATATTAATAACAGCAGTTCTGCTTAATACTCCGTTTAAGCAGATTATTACGGTAGTTGCTATAGAAATGTAAAAATGCATATAAGATTGGCACTGTGCAATATAATTCATACAGTAGTGTGGGAAAACAAGGTAAACTCAGGCGGAGTTCAGACAGAAAATATTTAAACAAGATTATTATGCAAAATGTCAGTGCTCTCACAAAGCAATATATGATCAATGGAACAGACAATAAACACCACTTCCGTTCATCACTTTAGCCCCTAAAACAAAGAAAATCCATGGTCTGGATTTTGATACCCAGCCCAGTGTTCCTGGGGTGAAGGACAGAGAGACATGGCAAGTGAAATGAACCCTGTGTTTTCTTTTATTCTTTTTGTTCCATTTATTGTTTGTTTTGCTGTTCTTGTTTCTGGTGATGTTTAAGAAGCAGGATCCTTTATCTGTTGCTGGAATGCTCTCATATCTGGTAAAGTCTTCATGTGCTCACCCATGCTCTTCCTCTTTGGCTCACGTTCCCGTGGGGAGTGAGCTGCCTGGGACGGGGTCTCCTGCAGACCGAGGGGCTCAGATCCCGGGCTCAGGAAAGTTCCCAGTGTCTCAGACACTCGGGGTGGAGGAGTTACTGCCTGTAGAATGTTTTCTCTTTATTCTGTAAGCCCTTTAGAGACAACAGTAAATATTCTGCTTTTTAAAGTAAACCACCTGCGTACACACAGTAGACAGATTTAATGTGCACGCTGCATCTGTAGACATTGAGGACAGAATGTGACTGACATACACTCCTACAGCGGACCTGGATTAGGAGGGTTGTCCCAGGAAGTCCAGACAAGTGATTTGTGGGTAATTGCCAGATGCAAATGATGTGGAGAAAACACAAAGTTGCATCAGAGAACTCTGCTGCAGCCCTGGCTCTAAACACTGGGTCCCATTAGGAACTGCAAAGTACCAATGTGCCCTGAGTCTTCAGCATTTTTACAAGTTCCCCAAGTATTTTATTGTGCAGCAAGGGTGAAGAATCAGTGTTCAATATTCATATTAAAAGGATGTCAGTACAATTTACTCAGTTCCACTTGCACATTCCTGCCCCTTAAAAGTCCAGCTTTTGTCCCTAAGGTATGTATGACTGTAAAACACACATAAATACATAGAAGGTAGCTTAAAACAGGAAAATGACCTCAAGTTGAAACTGTACTGTTTTTACAAGAGAGGAAAGATCACATTGAGAGATAAATTGTACCCCTGACACAGTGATATTTACTAGTCTACTCTGTTTGTGAAAGGACAGATCAGATAATATGGTGATGGTTTATTTTCTGCTGTCACTCAGCGGTATTTTTTATAGACAGAGACATACAAATTGCTTTTGGGAGATTAATCTAATTAAGCATAAAGAATGCTTCAAAAGCAGTATAAATAAAATATAGTAGTTTATTTCTCTAAAATTTTAATATCAAACAGTATGTTTCGGGTCATTGAAAATTAAGTTTTAATTTACATATATTATTCAAAACAAAATAGCAATTTATGTTTATGAAATAAGCACGGTTTCCACCAAGAGCAACATATTAGCATATATATGTAGCGCCACTCAATGACTGAGTAAAGAAAACCCAGCGGTATCCATGATAGTCGATATTTGTCACCAACTTCCAGCATGTCAGGCATGGCACCAAGTGTGTGACAAGTTCCCACTAGTCACTCACATGTCTATGTGATATGGTTCCCGTGAGATAAGGCTGGAAGAACCCTGGCAGCTGGCTTCAGGCTGGCTCTCGAAACCTTTGCAGCTCAAAATACAGTCCAGGACCAGCAACACGAGTGCCACCTGAGAGCTGGTTAGAAACGCCGGCCTCGGGCTCCATCCCACCCCCCATGGAATCAGCACCCACATTGTAACAAGACCCCCAGTGATCTGTGCACATTTCTGGGCACACGTTTGCTTTAAACCATTTCAGCGCTTCTTCTCACTTTTGTAATAAAAATATGCAATTCAATACACAAAACGTTTTTATAATAAAAAACTCCTTGCATTTCTTTGGTGATTTGGAGTTGAAGCAATGCTTTTGATTGCATCGTTTTCTTTATCATCATATATTTCAGAGGCATCTCAGGAAACAGGCTGATTCTTTTGCCGGAGTCAGTGGCACCCTGAGGACACCCACGGGGTCTTTGGGTGTGGTGCAGGCAGCACGTCCTGGCTGTGAATATCTTTGTTCCCAAGTGGATACAAACAGAAGTGACTGAGTCAAGCCTAAGAAGGTACCAGCTGATTTAAGTCCACCTGGGGTCACCTCGTTGACTGTCATTGTGAAGATGCATTCAAATCCTGCACTGCTCAGGGCCGCCAGCAAGGCCTGTACCTTGTCGGTGAAGCCTCCAGATGGGCCAGCCCGGAAGGAGGGTTGCTTCTTGTCAAAAGCATGCATGGTTCGGGAACATTCCATAATTTAGCATTTACTGCCTAGTGAAACCCAGAGTCTTTGCACACTTTCCTTAGGAACTTCCAGGGCCAGGTTGTTTGCAAACAGACGTTTCTGGGTAAGCTCTCCGTTTCTGGGTGTCTTCCTCCTGGTCGGGTTGTCCACCACAGGCCGGGCTCGGTGCACTAATGATTTTCCTGTGGTTCGCGGTGGTTTGTGGGCTTGACCCCCTGTGCAACTTACTGGCCACCACAAGTTAATGGCGGTTCTCAATTACCTTCTGCCGCTTGGACAAGATTACTTGGCATTTCGAAGACACTTTGTTTCCCCAATTCTATTCCCTCCGTCGGACCTGAGGTTGTTCTGAACCGTGTCCTTCTGATGTGGGAGGGATTTCTCTGCACGCCGGCCTCCGAGCTGCGCTCACAGTGGCCCAGGAACCCATCTAGTCTTCCACTGGAATGTAGTTCACTCCATCCCATCCA
Source organism: Rhinolophus sinicus (assembly GCF_036562045.2). Taxonomy (NCBI): domain Eukaryota; kingdom Metazoa; phylum Chordata; class Mammalia; order Chiroptera; family Rhinolophidae; genus Rhinolophus; species Rhinolophus sinicus. The sequence continues at coordinate 198,343,737 of NC_133753.1, read as the reverse complement.
GGGGAAATGGACAGAGAGGCCCCTGGGGCACAAGGGAGCCCCCTCCTTCCCAGCACAATGCCCAGGGACGGGGACAGGGGGTGGCGAATCCATGGAACAAGGAAGACCAGGCATGGCTCCTGTCCCGACTCTGAGCACTGGTTTCTGAGAGAGAAAGGAAACAGCCTCAGAATGAGTGCCTCCCTCTGTCACGTACAAGCAGCTGCTTTGCCTTGTGGCTGACGTCCTAACCAGGCTGGCGACCACGGTGCCCCCGCCACCCGTGATCATGGTCACCGCCCCACCAGTGCTGGTTACACGAACATGCGGCTTTTGTTAGGAACGGGGGCGTGCATACACACACGTGCATGTACACATGCGCACACACAGGCACGCACAGGCGTGTACACGTGCACGCAGGCTGTCCCTTCCTCCACAGTGGTATTAAAAGTCGGCGCTTAATGATAATGAATTGAATTGTTCCTTCTAAAGTGGGCTGACTGGCAGGATTCTGGAAACCCAGAGATCCTGATGCTGGCTCGGAAAACAAAAGTAATTGGATTACACCAAGAAAATAGGATAAACGTTCATTGAAATTACAGTAACAGGCTGTGATTAACGAGCTGGCAGGGCCAGCCTTGGGCGTGAGCGCCCTGGCGCCCCTGCCCGCCCAGTTCCAGGAAAGGCGTTCTGTTTTTCTGAGGTCCTTTTTATGCGTTTTCTTCTCTATTATCAGTTTTCAAAAATGCTTTAACAGAGTTAAGACTCTCCGATGGAAACCATCATATTTTTCCCACTGTTTTTCACAATCTGAATTCCTGGACTTCCTAACCGAGAGCTGACAATCTCACAGGTAAAGGCAGAGCCAGCCGCCACCCCCTCTCCACTCATTGTCTGGGTGTCCTCAGAGGGACTCAATTTTTATTACAACATCCACACACCCAGAGCAGCCAACACTCATTTGAGATGACACACTGGAAAGTTCTCTGAAGGGCAGTGAGTTGGTGCCCAGTGGTGTGCCGTGCCTGGGTTCCTGAGTGACAGACCCACCATGGGGGAGGTGGCAAAGGATCTGGGTTTGGCCTAAGGTCCCACACAGCTCAGGGCCTCCTGCAGTGTCCTACCCACGGTCCCCGAGGGTCCCTCCCAGTGGCTCCTTCACGCGCAGGTGTGGTGGACAGAGTTGTTCCACGGCTGCAGTGAGGATGGATGTGTGCTGCTCGGCAGCCAGGAGTCTCAGCCCACATTTGAAGGTCACCTGCTCTCCGCCCTGCTGCTCTTCCAGGTGTTGCTGGCGCTGTAACATCTGGCCGCAAAGCTCATGTGGATCTGGTCATCCATCGTGCTACAGGCTGCCGGTGGGGCCGGTAATGAGAGGACATTTGCTGGACCGGGAGCATCGGAATAGACAGAGCGGTCCCGAGGCGTCACTGGTGGCCCCAGACTGGCCGTGTGCCCAGACATCAAGGTGAGGAGATGTGAGGTGTGAGGCCCAGTGCACGGCCAGGCCTCACGCTCCAAGGGCAGGCCCCACCTTTCTTTTTAGTCCGTTTCGCCTTGTATCTCCCTCTTTGGAGCACCAGGCTGTTCCCTGCACGTCCCCACACCACCGGCTGACCGTAGGCCTGCGATCCTGCACAGAAGGTGTCCAGGGCAGGGCGGCCTGGGCGAGCAGAAGCCAGAACAGTGGGCCGCACGTTCACCTCCATTACTCGCCCTGCTCCCTGTCTGCTCACTGCAGCGCTTTTGTCACCGCCTGGGGCCGCGACTGCTCGTGCACAGAGCTGGTGGGTCTGTCGTGCCGGCTATAGCTTCTGTCTGTCCGTCTGTCTGTCTGCTTCCTGCAGCCACCCTTCTCACGTGCTGCGATGTCCTGAATCCACTGTAATACGTGTTTTGCTTGCTCATTCCTCCTGGAGTCTTCTTGGCTGAGAAGGTAGCTCTTCCATCCTCTCTGCTGCCGTCCTAATACTATCAGTTAAAACCTGTCCTCATGTGTGGGTGTTTTCTTTGGGGAGATTTTTGGAAAACCAGACAGTTAGTCCACTCTGTTGGACATGACAGTCTATCAGACCTTAGTGGCTTGTCATGCCCTCGGCTCTTGGCATCTTGCATTTTCTGGGTTGCTCTGCTCTTAAGCCCAAGGGTCAATCTGATGTGAATCAGAACAAGCCATTTCCCTCTGACCTGGGCTGGGGTGAGGAGGCCACGGGGCCAGGCCCTTGGGAGCACAAGGAGGGGGCCCGGTTCCTGTCTTTGTCACATGTACGGCCTTGATCACGGGAGCCTCCGAGACTGGGGAGGGGCCTCTCACCTGGACAGATGTCCAGTCATTCCCATCACTCCTTTGTCGGGGCTGAGGCTTACAGACTCAAGACTTTTCTGGACGAGAACAGCCATGTGCCAATTCATCAGACTTTCACTTCTTGACTTCAGAGACCGAAATAACGTTTATGGAACAGAGAAAAATGAGCCGTCTTTTGGAAACTGAAGTCTTCCAAAAACATAAAATAAACACCCCCGGTGAGTCCACTTCTACTCCCTCCCACAAGCCGTACCCAGATGGTGATGACAGTCGCCACCCCACTGTGGGCCTCTGGGCTCCTGGGCCTCGTCTGAAAGCAGGAAACGCGTGGAAGGAGGAGGCTGCCAACACCTGAGGGAAACCCAGGGCCACGGGCGCCGGGGGGCCTCACGCTCCCTGCCCCACCCCATACCTGGGTTCAGGGATCTTGTTTGTGCAACGCACAACAAATAGTAACTGTCATTCTCTGTACTCCCCTCCCCCCAGATGTCACCTGAACCTCAGGCCTCAGGGACTCCCTGCACAGCACATGGGCCCTGGGGACGATGGCTGGGTGGCCTCAGACCATCTGAGTCCCTGCCTAGTTGGAGAGGGCTCCAGTGCTCCCGCTGTGAGATGCCGAGACAGTGAAGAAGGCCCGAGGGGGTCCAGCCCACTGCCTGCTCCACCCCCATCCTGCTGTGCTCAGTGGCTGGAGGAAAAGTCCCCCAAAACAGCGTCACCTATGGGGCTCTGTACTGCACGGTGAGTGTCCAACATGCGTGCTTATTGGTTCTATCCTGACAGGTACTCCAGGTTCATGGATCAAAAGAAGGCAGATTATGCACTTGCAGGACCCCTGCAGTGTGCATTTCCTATGCCCCCCGTGTGGGGGGCCTCTGAGAGCAGAAGCCACCTGCAGGAGAGGAACCCACACATTATAAATCTCAGCGTTTCCATAGCACGGCTGCACAGCTTGCTGTCTGCAGAGAAGACAGAAACCTCTGCTCTCCAGGGCGAACACTTCCTCTCTGGGAGGCCGAGGGGCAACCCTACGTATCTAGCACATAGGAGAATGTGCCACAACCTGTAAATCTTCCTGGGGGTTTCACTTTCTGTAATTCCAAGGCTCGTTTGATATCCGTCATCTTTTAATCCAGCTCGTCAGGAATTTCTGTCGGAAAACTCCGGCCGTTAGAAACATGGAAACAAACACTCCCACTTCCTCCCAACATGTCCATCTGCACCTTGCTCATGCAGATGGGGTGCGGCTGGACCTCTCCGTATTTGTGCCTAGCACAGGGTCTGGCCCTCCCGGGCCCGCTGTGGGTCTCACTACGGCCGTCCATGGACCCATCACGGCCCTCAGTCCTCCGTCTCATGGAGGGAGCCTGGCTGTTTGGTCCCATGTGTGTGACCCACATTACGGACCTACCGCCATGTACTACTCTGAGCTGTGGCTTCCCGCCATCAAAGTCTCAAAGTCAAATCTGAAAACCACAGTCAGCCCTGCCCTGAAGTCTCTGAGTGCTGTCTTTGGACCCTCCGCGAGGTCCCCTTTCCTGGACGAGAAGGAGGGTGACAGGCTGCAGGAGCTCGAAGCAGCGGAGGGCACCACTCAGACTCGCGTCATGAACTGTTTTCAGAAAGGTCTGCAAGGCCTCTTGTCCTCGGAGAATGCTCCCTGGCCCGGCACCCCGCCCTTCAGCCTCTCAGCTAGTGAAGACAGGGAGGGAGGTGAGCACGTGGCCATGAATGCCCTCTCCCTCCCGCAGTGGAGCCCCCGGTCCTTTAGGGGACAGCCAGTTAGTAAAACTGAAATTCTCGGACTCAGAGTAATTGGCTAAGCACTACCGTAGATGCGTTTGTCCTGGAACTGTTTTATAAAGCTGATTCCGAAAGGGGAATTCACTGCTGCTCAATGGATCTGCGTCTCGGTTACATAAACCACGTCCTGACTTGCTAGATTATGTTGTATTTAAACAGGAACCTGAGAATTGTGTGAGGAACAACCCCACGCAAAGAAAACGGAAAACTGACGTCCTTGGCGTATGGGTTTTCTTATGTCACTCAACGGTTACAGGACGTTTCATTTCATCTACTAACATGTTGTGTCACATTTCTGAACACACACTGATAGCAGCACTTTATGGGCGTAAGAATTGCCCAGATGGCAAGCCAGGACACCCGTCTAGCCTCCGTGTCACCCGGGGTCCGTGGCCCGACCCTTGGAAGTAGCCGGTGGCTGTGAGTTGGAATTTAGAGCCGGGCTTTTCTCAGTTGCCGCGCTCCACTTACCAGTAACCCGAGTGGTAACAAGTTGTGAAGTCTCTGTGACTCGGCGTCTTCCCGGAACGGAAATGGTGCTGACTTGTTAGAGGGCATATGTGCACATGCTTTTCAAACTTTGAATTTACACTCACCCCATAATGGAAGAAGGCTATTCTCCACACCTTTCCTGAGTTTGGGGGCGACATTTAGCATCATGGCCCCTCCTTTCCTGGGAGGTGTTCTGCCCCATCCAGTGGGTGTGTGCTCAGTGCCCTTAGAAAAGGGGCAGGTAAAGAGAAAGCCCCAAACCAGTCACCACCCTCCTGCATGAGAACTCCTGCCGACTGCGCCCCCACCACAGAGCCCTCCTGGGCTGGTCACGACTCTGCTGTCCACTCTGTCCACTCTGTGACTCCTGTCCACTCTGCCACTGATGCAGGTAGATACACAGGGGTCCCTAAGCTGCAAGGGACATGCGACTCTGACAACACCGAGTGCCCCTGTTATCCAGCAGCCCCAGAGAAACGCATCTGAGTGGCACTGTGACCCACGTTCTGTCACTGATGTTTCCAACCTGGAAGAGAGTTCCCTCCTGAAAGCTCCCCATTTGCTTCTCGCTGCCGGGCTCTGGCAGCATGCTGAGCTGACGCAGGACACTGGTGGCCACAGCAGCACGGTATGTCACTCACATTTGTTCTTTTAAATGAACAAAGGAAAGGAAAGAAAATGCAATCCTGTATTGACTCAACTATCACAGAGCAAGACTAGTCGAAACAGTAACCTCCTATTTTCTTTCACTCAGCACACCCGGTCTCTCCAGCACCCGCTGCGAGCTGCCTACTCAGACTCGGCTGGGACCCTGTGGCCTTGGGACGTCATGGTGCCCCCTGCTTTCCCACAGAAGCTCTACCAGAGGGCGACAGTGGCAACAGCAAATGACAACAGTCAGGACCGCAGGCACCATGCAGGAGAGATGCGTGTGTAGCACGGACACGTGTGACTGTGGGCTATGCCGTGGTCCGGCAGCGGTGGCCACAGCAGAAACACACCGGCATTGGCAGCGAACACTGTCAGCAGGAAACGCGACCAGCCACGCTCCATGGCTGTCACCTGCACACGTCATTTCCTCTCCAGGCTGCGGTGCTCTGCCTACGAGACGGGGAGTGAGACTGGAATGATGGAATGTCTGTGGCGACACGGCAGAGCGTGACGATGGCTTCGCAAACGCAAGGGCTTAAACGGCCGTTAGCAATAAGCTTCCTGTCAGAGTGTAAGCAGGAAATAGTGTCAGTCGAGACGCAGTGAGTAACTCAATGGAGAGGATGTTTTAAAACAGACTAAACCCTCAAGCAGTGAAGGCAGCATTGGACTTTTAAAATGCCCTCGGCTCTGTTCAGTCATTACCAACAAGCCAAGCAGAATACCAAACTGGGCTACCAGAAACTGTCCCTCTTCTGACCAGACCCAGATGAGGAATCCGGAAATTCCCGATTCTCCCTCCAGACCGTGTCAAGCCACTGATGGCTTACGTTTCTCTAGAAAGCCGTTCTCCTCAATGAGACCGGTCCACAACCTTCCTCCCTGGGCAGCACAACCAGTCACTCGTGTTTCTGTTCCCTCCACAAATGCCTCACTGAGCACCTGCTACCTGCCAGGCGCCCACACCAGGAAAACAGAAGGAAGTCCCCCAGCAAGGGGCCTCGGAGAGGGACAGGGGTTTTCCTGAGGCGGCTGCTCCTAAATGGGTCTTCATGCCATCCAGCTCTTCTCTCACGGTGGTTCTGGGTCACTCACCCACTAGGGCCTGAATAAACCTGCTCATGCTTTGTCATGGTCCCACGTGCCACCTTCCCATGTGGCCTGGCAGTTAGACACACACATCAGAAACCTACACCCTAAAGGCGACACGGATTTCACCCTCCCTGCTGGCTGCATCCTGCTCAGCTCCTTTCCAGACCCTTGGGTGATGCTCTGCCCCGTACTTGGTGGTTCTCTGTCCTATACTTCGGGATGGTGATTCCTGTTTTAAACACAAAGGCTCATTAAATCCATCCTGGGTGACGTCCCAGACCCCCTGCTGAGACGCCCTGCAGAGCTGAGGCCAGTGGCAGGTGTCCCCCTGGCTTGTTCCCTGCCATCACACTCCACGCCCTCCTCTTGGTCCTTTGAACGATGATGCTCACACCTGCTCTCCCAGGCTCTGTGTCCTTGACCGTGAAGGCAGACGCCCGGCTTCTTGAGGCTTTCCCGGAGGCTCAGGGGCGAGGCTCACATCCCTGCCCCGGGACACGTGCAGGACGGCGTTTCCTTGTTGCTTCACGCCACACTCTCTGAACACAGCTGCCACACGTGTTCCATTCTTCCTGTCATTTACGACCGTGTTTCTATTTCACACCCACTTACCTAGATCGCAAGTTTCCACTTACACTCCAATGGAAATACCTCTTAACTTTCACGTCTCTTCCTAAAACTTCATTCTCCCTCAATAAGCTAAACGCCCTACGGCAAGGTGAGGTCACGGCTTGTGAACAGGGCGTAAGTACACTCGTGCATGTGTCATAGCACCATCAGAAGCTCATACTCCGCAAACTTACTCGGCCTAAGCCGTCCTTGCTGGAGCACACGAAAACATTATTTTAACAATTACGATGTCTAAGTCAGTGCCCCCAAATAACAATATAACCAGCTCATAGCAGAACCTGAAGCCATGTCCAGAATCCCTTTCTTAAGACTCTCCCCCAGCTCAGGGCCCAGGGACGTCAGGCATGGTGACGTCTGCAGTAAAGGCAACAACGGGGTGTCGGCGATTCTAAGACGCTCTCCAACAGTCACCAACCATTTATGGCAGAGCCACCTCCCGCCACGTCTGTGCCTGGCTCTAAGGACAAGGTGAGGTCATTCCTGCCTCAGTGGTATTTGCCACTCAGCGTGTGCAGGGACTCGTGTGATGGCTCCAGTCCACTGCCATGGGGACTGTCCCTCGGGATTCTGTGGTTTCACACTACAGTTGTCTAAATCTGCACACAGTGTGGTTCCCATCGTTTGTCATCAACTTCACAGGAGCTCTGCATTGTAAGCACACGTACACCAACAACAATTCTTTTCACGTAGCTCTCAGCTCAATAGTACAGGCAATTAGAAACGTGTGTTCGAAATTTGGTTAAAACACAAATCTGTTGTGCTGACCAAACCACTTTTACTGGGATGAGTGTCTGTATCAACAGGTACTGACACTTTCTCTTGCAAGGAATGAGAGAATTGTACACTCACTATGTTCTAATTGTATATATTAGGACATAATTTATATAAGTTGTATATTTGACAGATGGCTAGTTACAAAATCTGCCCGATTTCTTTGTTTAAACAGTTGTTAGATTTTTGTCTTGTATTATCTTAAAATTTTAGCTAGGTTGTGCTATATCTGGGTTCCCTTTGTTATCAGGTAACAGCGCTTCCAATTTGTCTCTCAGTGACATTTAGTAGTGACGTTTATGGCACTGAATATTAATTGAATGTGTATCGTGTTACCTCTCTCTGACACGTTATATTAATGAACGTGACTTCCTATTCTACCAATTTCCTTCGGACCAGGAATTGTATCTGACTTTATTGTGCATCCCAGGAAATACGAAACAGTTCCTGGCACACAGGTGAGAAAAAAACGTATGGAATGATTTGCAAAATCACGTGTTAAGACAGGAAAGGGGTGATGAATTATTGATTTTCAAAATGAATACTTTATAAACACAAAACGAGGAGTATTCATTATCATTAGGTATTAGAGGTAACAGAATTAGATTAAGCAGGGTATAGTAATATTTTGAATGTCAACTATCTGTTTATAAATATCAACATGTACTATATATGTAGGTATGTAATAAATATACATGCTCATATGTTCATAGAGAGCTAATCTGGAGTATTGACTCAAACTCAACTTGCAAAAGACTTATTTTTTTGCTCTTTGTATACTGTCTGCATCTTATTTCTGAAAGGCTAGAATGTGGGGACGGGTTTATAATAACGAGGGTAGCAGCGATGAACGCCGGCATCGCACACGGTCCCGCAACACGCCCGTTGTGCAGGGTGCCAACTGCATGGCACGTTTTCACACAGGGTTCGGCTGGCGTGGGCGGGGCCCGCACGGCCTGTTCTTGTGGCCGTTTTTGATTTACAGGCTGCAGAGTCCAAGCATGAACACTGGTCTGAGAAACCTACGAAGCTGGTTGGGTCTTGCCCAGAGTCAGCCTAAGCTGAGCCGCATTTCACTACCAGTCAGATCGACGGTGGCCCTGTGCGCAGTTCCTTTTCTCGGGCACGCTGTGTGTGGGGGCTGCGTCCTGAATTGCATCCGGCCGCCAGTTCATGTCTGGAGAGCCGCTCTGTGCAGCAGCATTTCTGCCCACAGAAGCTTTGGTGTTGGAAACGTCTCCAGGCTGTTGGTTCCCACCCATGGGGCTCAGTTTTGAGACGCAAGGTGATGGTTACCACCGGCAGCTGCCTGTTGACTTGGGGAGACCAAATGGGGTACAGTCTCAGGTGACACAAGACGGGGCTTGCTATGCATGTTTCCTCTTGAGCTTACTTCCTGTCAGTGCAAATATTTGCAGACTGGTGGCACGGCACGTTGGTGAAAGAGGTAAGCTGAGAACCTCAACCTCGGGCTGTGATGAAACGTTTCAGTCGCTGTACGCAGGGTGCAGGCACGGTTTGTCACACAGCCCATCCTGGGTGACATGCAGGTCGCTGTGACTTAATCACAGGCCGTCCCCATGGCAGCAACCACACGGGCGCAGCCGAGACCTGTGGTCCGGCTGCACGGCCCAGCTTACCGGGTCACACCGGAACCTTCGTGAGCAGTATACCACGTCAGGATCCGTCACGTAGGAAGGTAAACAGCCCCAGAAACAGCACTGAGAGGCAGCCAGCCATCTGTTCTGAGCACTGGTCTGTACTGTGGCTGTGGGCGCTGTCTGCTCCCCTCAGCAGAGGAGAACCACAGCCGTCCTGGCTCAGATCAGCTGACTGTCCCCAAGCAGCACAAGTCGGGATGGCAGCAGCTTGCTGTGCCTGCCGTGGGGCCCAGAACTCTGGGCTCCACGGGAGGGGTGGCAGCAGCAGCTGGCGCGGCCCGGGACCCCCTCTGACCCCCTTCCATCCCCACCGCTCTCTCTGTCTCTCTCTCTCTCTTTCTCTCTCTCATCTGTGAGAAGCCAGCTGTCTTGTCATTATTGGCAAAGCTCCCTTAGTGTGTGTGAGCGCCTCCCTGCCTGGCCCCCTCACTCTGCCCCTCCCACGTGAGGCCCCACAGGTGACCCTGGGGTCGTCTTGCCTAAACCAGGTATGGAAAGGTTTTCTGCAGGCGAAACAATCCTGTTTTGACGGAATCTGTACTATTGTTGGAGAAAAATTTCCTTTCAATTCACCTGACCCCGGGGGCATACTGTGAGCTGCTTGTCACACACTGTGTGGAATTGCCCCCAAATCTGGAACAAGAAGCCCAAATCCTATACTCACGGCCACCAATGGAGTCAGGAGACAATCTCCAAAGACTCAAACCAATCTCAACGACTAGTTAATGTGATTGAGTCAGTAAATTAAGAAACTGGGCCATGGACTCCACGGAGAGGACGCCTCCGTGTGCACTAATTTGGTATTCAGCTTCCGGCACTTTCCATAAACCAGTTTGGGTCCTAGAGATCAACACCCTAGTGGGTTACATGTGTTGGGGGGATTAGATACCCAGAAACGACACGCGGCCCCCTGGATTTCTCCAGAGCTGATCCCTCAGCACGTCAGTGCTCTCAAGGATAAAGTTATCAGGACTGTGGCCACGCTGTCTGGACGCCAGAGCGCAGAGTCTGCAGGACAGTGCAGCTCCCAGGGGTCACGCTCCGCAGCCTGCTATCCTCCCACTTGACTTGGGCAGCTGTGCTCACTCATTCCTTCAGCTGTGCGGCTGGGCTGTGCAGCCAGCTCTGCCTCCTCTGTCTTGCACTCATGAATCCTGTCACATTTCCCTGGAAAAGACGCCGGGCTGAATGCTTGTCCCCACCTGTCCTGCTGTGGCGCTGGACTGGCCCCACCCTCCCCCTGCACTCCACCCCCTCCAAACTGCAGCCTCCAGCGTGGGCCTGCTTCCCCTCTGAGGCCCTCCTTACCCTGGCAGAAAACCCCTGCTCCTATAGCATAAGGCAAACAAACGGATGGCAGCCTCTCTGGACTCCATTCTCCCTCTCCCTGGAACTTTCCTGTGGTCCCCAGCCCACTTGGAATGGAGCTTCTCCCAGCACCCACCCTCTGTTCTCCTGCCTGGGATGTGCCGGAGACACCCACCCCAGGGCCTTTGCACTTGCTGTGCCCTCCACCAGAAATTCCAGCCCAGATTATCTTCATGGCGGCTTCTGCACTCCCTGCAGACTTGTCCTGCAATGCCCTCTGGCACTGTCCTTCCCCGATGTCTGTACCTCTGTCTCTCCCCACCATCCCTCCTCCACTGTCTAACTCTCCTGCTGAGGGTCATCTGTCTCCAGGAAGCACTGTCTCTCCCACTAAGCGTGAGTTAGGTAAGGACAGGGGTCTTTATGGGTCCCTGTGCAGACCCAGTGCCCAGGTGGACTGAGTAAGAGAGACCCCTACTCACTTTGGCTGAGATGTGAGCCCCGCCAGTGACGTCAGCCATTCTCCTCTGAAAGGGTTTCCTCAGCCAGTCATCAGGGAGCCAGTGCGTGGCCCCAGGACCACGCTCAGCATTGCACTGCGGTCACTTCCTTTTGAGGCTCTTACCTCTCAGATCCTCGTAGGTTGAGTTGGTTCATTGACCTGATCGACTGGAAAGTTCAAGTGCAAACAAGAGGAGAAGCAGGGAGCACAGTCTGTGCAGCCTTTTCTGTAGGACGGGCTTCGTGGAGCCCGTTTCGTAATACGCTTTATTAGACACTGCTATAGTACGTGGGGGATTTAATTACCATTTGTGTAATTTGATTGCATTGAGTAGAGAGCTGAACATTCATGGTGGGGCAGTCACATGATTTTCCACTTGCGGATTTTCTCCACTTCTTGTTTGTTTATAATTCTTCTTGCATTTGCACCGTGGGTTGTGTTTTTGAGTTATTTTTAAATCTTACAAATGTTATTAGATTTGAGCTTTCCAAACACGCTGTTGAGTTTTAGATCAGACAGGAGACCTCGGGGTACAGATGAAATGTTGAACTGTGTGGAGACCGTGCAGGGCTGTGAGCCAGCAGCACTGAGGTCAGGGCTGTCTGGGCCAGGCGTTGAGGTCCCCGAGGAAAGACACAAGGCCACGTGGAGGCCCTGGGCGTGGTCTGGGGTCCTCAGAGCATGCTGTCCCCACAGGCCGGGTGAGGTGCGGCTCTGGGCTCAGACAGGGTTCACTGGGGACCTCGGAGTCTGTCGTTTCAGCGAACGCCGTGTGGAAGGGTGGGGCAGGGGGGACGAGGTCCCGGGAGACTCCAGGGCACCGAGATGTAGGGCAGGGGCGTTCAGGAGGGTCGTCCGGGCAGGCACAGGTGCAAATCACCCCCCAGGGGCGTGGCCCCAGAAAGGCCTGGAGTCTTTCATTTGCTCTGGGCTCCCCTCTTACATGTGTTCTGCTTTGATTTCACACCTTCACACGCTTTCGGTGACCCCGTGGAATGTCAGGATGGAAACACATACAGTTGTTTAGCTGACTCTGGTTGTCCAGAATCTCCTAGTATTTGTTCAATTAAAAAATAATTGACCCCCCCTTACCCTCTCGAATATACGGTGATGGAAGGAGAACTGACTCTGGGTGGTGAACACACAATGGGATTTATAGATGATGTAATACAGAATTGTACACCTGAAATCTATGTAATTTTACTAACAATTGTCACCCCAATAAATTTAATAAAATAAAATTAAAAAACAATAATTGAAAAGAAAACGAATAATAATGTATACCTGTATCGACATGGAGAGTCATCCACACGATGTGTCAAGTTAAATAGTCAGCTGTGCTTTGTACGTGACAAGTGTCCCGTGGTCTCAGTGTCAGTTTCTGAGCCAGAGGCAGGGGCAGCATTTCTCGTGGGTTTAGAAAAAGTAATCTAAGGGGCAAGATCCAGGGTGGACTAAAGAAAAACAGCAACGGGACAGGAAGATCAGAGACTGAGCTGTCAATTAAGTGGTGACCACCTGTGTGACCCGATCCTGCGGCGCCGTTGGCAGAGGGCGATCCACGTCGCAGGGTCGACGCCACGCTATGGACGTCAGGGTCCTGAAGGAAGCACGTGGAGACGGTTCCTGTGAACATTCTGGGCTGAGAGGGCTGCGCTCCCCCACGCCTGCAGACACCCCCACGCCCACAGACGTCCGCTGGCAGGTGTCTCCACACCTGCAGATGTCCCCCACAATGGCAGATGTCCCCTGAGCCCCCAGACACCCCGCGCCCGCAGCGCCCAAATGAACACACTCACTCGGTGTGTTCTGCTTGGCTGTCCTCCGCAGGGATGGATGGATTACGTCGGGGAAACTACCCCTTAGAAGGTGTCTGTCCACAGTGGCTTGGGCCCTGGGTGGTATAATGATGGAAAACACAACAGTTTCCGGATGAGTGCGGATGTGACACGGTTTAACTAAACCCTCAGCATCCAGGGAAGCAATGGCCTGAATGGTATGTACTGTGACATTTTTCCCTTTTGAAAGTTCTGTTTCTATTTTGTGTTTATTGGCACAAACCTCTTGGTTCAGCTATCAAGGCAGATAACAGGTCGTTTGGAGCATTAGAGACTCTCACTCCTCGGTTTCCCAGAAGCCTCGGGTGGCGTGGTCCACAGACGGGAGCGACTCTGATCAACCTGTGGGCAGCTGATCTGCGGTGGCAAAACCCAAGATGCTGGGAGAAGAAGCTGCTGGTGAAATCCTGCTGAGAGAGGCCGTGTGCTTCAGACTGGAAACAGAACACCCGTGTTCCAGACAGGAATGGTGCACGTGTGGGACCCGGTCCTCTCGGTTCTGGGGTGCACAAGCAGTGTCCACGGAGCAGTGCTCACCCCGAGTTTCCTTGGCGTGTGTTTCCACAGACTCGTACAATTCACATTCGTCACAAGCCAGGATCTCTGACTCCGAGAAGCCCTCAGAGCCAACTAACGCCATTTGCTTCTGTCATGGGGACCTTACCAACGGTGGGGTGACCTGATCAGCCACAGCTGCCTCCCCATGCCAGTGGCAGGTCTGTAGGTGAGGCCAGATGAGGTATCAGACGTCCTTGACCGAACCGCCTCTTTCGCGTGTCGGGGTTCTCGCTGTGTGCAGGGTCCCCTTCGAAGGCCAGTCACTGCAGACTCGCAAATCTCACTCGGTCCAGGTTTAATTTTCTCAGTGTTCCAAATGAAACCATCAAATTAGGTGAGACTTAGTAGAATGGCTCTGACTTCTGTCAGCCTCCACGAATTCTTTACAGAAAGAAAAGAATTTCTCGTTTCTAGGGGTGTGTTCTGGAAACACCCGACAGCCTACACCCTCGGGGCTGTCACATTTGTCCTTTCACAGGCGTGAGCAGTGGCTGTTCTTCTCGTCATCTGCAGCGTGTCAGGTACGTGGGGAAGCACTGGCGTGTCCCTTCCCACTGTATGAGGGCAAGTGTCTTGTACCCAAGGCCGAAGGGGCGCCTCTGACAGGAGTTTCAGAGATGGAAGGAAGCTTAGCGGCCTCAGCACAAGGCCGGGTGTGAGGTGGCTCAGCTCAAAGCCAACAGTGGCTCGTGCACACCACGCATGTGACGTCCCAGAGGCACTGTCACTTTCCTCGAGAGGTTTGTAGGTTTGCTCTAGTTATGTCAGCTCTCACACTGAGGGGCTGTGTGTAACCTTACGTAATGCGGGAAGTCCCCTAGGTCCCGACATCCATGGCTGTGGCTTCGCCCAGGGGGTCGGCTCTGTGCAGAGGCTGGGAGCCTGGGGAAGAGCCCAGAGTCAGCGAGGAGGAGAGGGAGCTGGTTCCCTGGCTTCCTGAGGGGCTGAGGAGACGGAACCCGGCAGCCCCCAGCAGCTCCCGTCCTGCGGCCGCCTGTGCCACGGGGCTGGATGAGACACCTGGAAAGTGACAGTTGCCTGCTGGCCCGCTAAGGCCACTTGTAGTGTTGTGGGACCCTAATCTGGATTACCTAAATTTCATCATGCTTTTAATCTGTAGAATGTAACCATTTCTATTTGCCAAACTTAGTCCATAAGGGTGGGGTGAGGACGGACGCGATACAGAAGCACTTTCTAAGGGGACAGCGTGCTTATGGGGGCTGCTCGGGCTTCGGTTCCCGTCCCGGGTCCCAGCCCTCCAGAATCACCCACGGTCAACACGCACGGCTCAGATAATAGGACAGGCCTGCACGCTGCTCAGAAACGGAACCGTGTAAGCGTCTGATCTGCACACAGACAGGAAAGGACAGATGTGGGAGCAAAGGGGCAGCTGTTAGAATAATTATGGTAAATAATGCGCCAATGGGCCCCCACTCTGTCCCCAGTTCTGGATTCTCGCCTGAATCCGCAGAGGGGGTCCTGCTTACGCGTAATTGTGCCTTACGGACACACACAGGCAGGGTCTATTTGATCAACTGGCTGCAGGATTTGAAACGTAACCCTTCTCACTCCAACCGCTTTTCCAAATATAACGTCCTCAGGGGCGACCATCCTTCCAGAGGCAAAATATTAAAGGAAAGAAGAAATAGGCAGGGAGTAAACAAAATCCTGCCCCCTCCCCCACCCACATGGTCCCCATGTTTACTTCTTTTCAGTGTTATTGGAAAATCAGTCTCTCTCTGCACACACACACACACACACACCTTTTTCACTCTTTATATCTGTGTATCCATAGTATCTATAAATCAGATATGTTGGTCCCAAAATACTTGAGGTTTTACCAAGAAATTTAGCTGCTTTCAACACTTTTGTGAGAGGTGTGCTTAAAGATTCGCTGGAGCAGGGACCCCTGCCCTCAGCGTGGCCCTGCATTCGCCAGCCCTGGGCTTCCTTCACTGCTCTGCAGGGGCCTGGGCCCAGCCTAGAGCGAGCAGGCTGGGCTAGCTAACAACGTGGCCAAAGGCTTGGCTCTCAGAAGATGGCGTTTGGCTGGAGAGCCGCCTGTGTCTGAGAAACACGCCTTGGTGGGGAATGAGAGCCTCCCAGCCAAGCCCCGGACGCGTCTGGCCCGTCTTCCTCCTCCATCCACCTGGGCAGAACAGCTCCTGGTCTGGAAGCACCGCCTGTGAGTGCTCAGCTTCTCACCCCACTTCCCCAGCCCCACTGGGGCATCTGAGCTGCACCTGCCCAGTCTTGCTTTTCCCTGACCAGCCTCCCACTCCAGCAGCCCGGGACCATCAGCCCCCTGCATTCCCCACTGCGCTCCGACCGTCTGTCAGCACCTTGGGACCCTCAGGCCTACGCCCAGTTCATCTGTTTCCTGGTCTCCGCATCCCACTGTGGCCACGTCATCATCACCTGTGCTGTGCTAACGGGGGGTCACCTTAGCCACCCCTGGGTTCATGCCCTGTCCCTTCACTGCGTTCTCGGCACAGCAGTCAAACAGTTGAGAACCTCTTGGGATAAAAATGCTCAGTCCAGCTTCGGTCACTCTTACTGACCCCTCCGCATCCTGCTTAGCCCCCGTGGCCTCCTCCTGTCCCCCCCCCACGCACACCTATGCAGCAGCTGCCCTGAACACGCCCCGCCCAGACCAGGCGTGCTGCCTTCTCCTTGTCACGCAGCTTCTGTTCAAATAGCGTCTCCTCCCGAAGGTCTCGCTCACAGCCTGGCTTATGCAGCTGGGACACAACCTGACTCTGCCCTTGCCACTTGCTGGCTCAGTCTCATTCAGTTCAGAGCCCCCGTCAGGGGCCCAGTGCAGTCACAGGGGCCCTGTAAGAGGGGAAAGGAGGCCAGAGTGAACCAGAGATGAGTTGGAGACAGAGACGCCTCACCACTGCCTTGGAAGATGGAGGGTGAAGCCACAAGCCAAGAAGCAGGCGGCCTCCAGGAGCTAGAAAAGGTAGGAAGGTGCTGGAAGGAAGCAGCCACACCACCATGTAAGACCCCTCACCTCCCAGTCATATGAGTGAACTGTGTTGTCTTAGGCCATGAAAATGTGAGTTTGTGACAGCAGCAATAGGACTTACCTCTATCAGAGATGACAACCCACTGGCCACATGTGGGGATGAGGTGGGAGTGGGGTGGAGAGTCGGTACTGCTCCCCAACTGTCTCCCCGACGGTCACTAGCTGCCGAGGTGGCTGTCCATTCAGGCCACTGTGGCTTAAGCCACACACATATCGTCCCTGCCCATTGAAAACCTTGCCTCTCCCTGCTCCATCGTTGTGGGTTTGGGAGGATACCGCTCTTTCACGTAGAAAGGGCATCCATCAAATTATTTGGGCACATTAAAGAGAGGCCAGAGGTTTTGTGGCCACTGCACAGCGGAAGTCATTACCTGCTGCATCCATAGCTCATCTCCGTCAGCTGGACTCTGGGGGGCTGTCAGGGGCACACCCCACGGGCCAGCTGCTCTGGCTGTTACCCACGACCCGTTCTCACCGTGGCCAAGAAGCATCTGGAAAGCATGAAGGCCGTGCTGGGTCTCTCCAGAGATCGCTGCAGGCTACTGGAGAGAGCCGGGCCCAGCGTTGCCTGTCACAGAAACATGGTGCAGGCTGCAGGGTGGCGGGCTGAGGACTGGCACACGGCCACAAGGGCTCTGCAACTGCCAGTCAGTGGGCTGCTAAAAACTTGGACTGGCTTGGTGACCACACTGTCATACGCACATATGCTATAAGACACATACTATTAAATATAATATGCTGCATTGTGCATAATATGTGATACATTATGTAATACCTATTATATGATACATAATATATATCATATCATATACATTATATAATAGATTACGTCGATGTTACAGCATATATATGTATATAATTTCAGCAATTTTTCATCCAGTTCTTGTCTCATTTGGAAATCTTTATTTTGGTTGTAAATCACGAATAACTATTGCCGAGAGCTATTCTTTCCCCCAGATCTGGTTATATAAAATCACTACAATTTTAACACACGTGTAATGTGCAGCTTTCTTAGGATGTATATTGTTTGCTGGAGAATATGCCTGTGAATCGGTGCTCACTTCCTGTTGCAACAGTGCGGGGGGGTTGCCCCCCTGGCTGATACTACACGATTCCTGTAATTTTGTCCCCTCTCGCGCTCTGATCAGATACGTTGGGTGTTGACAGCAAATTTGAACACGTGTTTCTCCTGTAGATTTTGACAGAGTGCTGTTATTTCCTGTGTAGGAACAGTCCAATTTCCTGCTCCCCAGCTCAGTGTCTCGCGCAGGGATCCCAGGATAACATCTCCTGGCCACCCTGAGTGTGGTTTGAACTCTGAAGATAGCTGATGAAGGAAGTGATTGAATCCATTCTTTCCACCCCAAACTTAATGTCCAAATGATTACTCATCTCTCTGTTCATAAGGCTTATATTGCAAGCTGGGGTTGGAAATACAGAAATCTAATTAAAACTTCCCACTGGTTTTAACCCTCTCCTGCCAAGCAAGATTGGTTTTGCAGCACAAATGCTCTGATTTGGGGGATTGTTAGATTAATCTGAACTTAACTATAACCATGCAAAATACATAGCGCCATTTCCCAGGTAATGGTACAGGGGACCCACAACCGAAAACATGATGGAAAGGAGAGGTGTTAAGAGATACAAAAGGAATTAGTGTTTCATGTCACGTTGGGAGATGCTGTTTCAGTCACTTCCTGGGGGGACTAAGCCGCTTGGAACAGTTACAATTACAACGTCACTTTACATCCTCCCGATGACCCTCTGAGCACAGAGCACACACAGGGGACACAGCGGGACATAAGGGTAAGTGTTTATAGGAGGTGCAGAGAGAGACCGGGTTCAGGAGGGGAGCCCCTGAATGTCCAGACCGCCAAGGTCAAAGACTGTGTGTTATTTGGACGACAAACAAACAAACCCAAACACCTCTGGTTTTTCATTGAAAGGTGAATTACTCATTGTAATGTCTCAGCAGAAAATGAAGGCAGTGGGACATGGCTGCAGCTATTGATCTGACTTGCAAAAGTAGGCCTTGCAAACGCTGTGGCTGGTGAGTATTCAGGGCCCACGTCTTGCTTCTGGACCAAATTAGGAGAGAAAGTCAGATGCACTGACAGCGTCTTGTCTGGTCCCTCTGTGGAGTGGCCAGCAGCCTGTCACACAGCGGAGCGTGGTGGCAGCTCGTTAAGTTTACAGACTGGTCCTCGCTCCCGGGCTGTGCAGAGCTCAGCTGCCTGGAGTCAGGGCACCAGGACAGGCGCAGACGCAGAGCCGTACTTCCAGGGCTGAGAGATCTCCAGGTAGACCAGGCCCCTGAGGGGCTGCTGGCAGGCAGCGTGACAAGTGTGAGCAGACACGAGTCACCCGCGGCGGAGCTTCCAGAAGCTGAAGGTCTGTGGGCGGTCTGTCCTGAGACCCTCCTGTCCATTGGTCCTCTCGGTTGCAAGCCCACGGCCAGCCAGAGCAGTGTTTGCCGGGTCCCTCTCGGGTTGTTGGCCGCCTCTCCCCTCCCTGTCTTGGGGTGCAGCCCCCTGCTTTTCAGAAGGCCCCGGCCAACGTCGGGGTGCAGTAGATGACCACAGCCCAGTCTCAGGAGGGCGGGATAGTGGGCACTGGTCTCCTTTTCCCAAAGCACTGGGCCTACCCTGAAAGCCTGGGACCCATCTACTGCAGGTGGACAATCCACCCTCAGATAAAACGCACAAACACTGAGAAGAGGTGAGGGCGCCTGTGCTGGGTTTTCACATCACTGCAAAAGGCGGTTGGGTAAAACTCCCAACTTTATTCCTGGGAGAAGGATTTTCATTTTTCCAGATTGGCAAGTCTCTCGCTCCCTTTTTAGTTTATTTTGTTTTCAAATCATGACTTGCTTCTTAGTGTAACTCTGTGCATTGCAGGGAGGGCCAACTGAACACGTCAAACAATTACAGGCAAATGGGGTGACACTTGGTCCACAGGACGCCTTGGGTGGACGGGAAGCTGGGGACCGCACCTGCAGGCCACCCAGCCGCCTCCAGGAACAGTGACCAGCAAATGCAGAGACAGAGTCTCATTGACTGGTGTCCCTCTGAGCCAGGGTGTGTCCCGCCCCATGAAGGGGACACATCCACAAACATAACGTCATGAGGACACGAGGAACTGAAATCTGAAATGTGAACCTTCAAGGAAACGGCTTCTGGCTGTTCCAAGTTCATCTCCGTTGCTGGGACCACAGAGCCTTTTTCCATCCGACTCAGCACCAACGCCTGGTGGCTTAGGAGGGACCAGGGTGACACCCCCTCCAGCCACGTTCCAGGGGACGAGGGACAGCTGACCAGCTCTGTGTGTAGAGGGTGAAGGAAAGACTCGTGGGAATAATGAAGTAGTGCCGACACAATCCAGTGGTGACAGCTGAGGAGATGCCTCCATGTTCCCACAGACTCATCCAGATGAGCATGGATGTGTGAAATGGATGCTGCAGTCATCCTTGCCCCGGGGGAGAGTTGGGACTCAATGGTTTTGAAGCCACGGCTTGGGGAGATAAGCGAGCTTGAAGGCGCGATGTTTTGTGAGCAGCGGTGCAGCACCCTCTGTGGTCCTGGGGGGTGGGCCTGCCCCCGTCCCCACACAGCACTCCTGAGGAGCCAGGGCCCTGAAAGGATGGTGATGGAGAACCAAACCCTAAGTGTCCCAGCTTGGGAGACATCAGTGGCAGGCCTGGTGGCTCAATCAGGGTGCGGAGAGGGCCCCCTGAGCAGCTGAGGCTTGGCTTGGAACGGTGCAGCTGACAACCAGACGCCATGCCTGAAAGGACTTTTGGACTACGAAGACCCCCCCTCCCATAGGCACAGGCGTCACGCCGAAGAGAGAAGGCTTCCCCATACATGGCCGAGAATGACTTTCCCACCAAGAGCTGGGTTTGTTTGATTGAATAAATAAAGCAAAGTGAGGTGACTCACACTGCCCATCATGGGATGAATGGAGGCAGAGGGAGCCTGAAGTTTTTACTGCGGGAAGGTTTTAACCACAATAGCAGTTTCTTTAGCAGCGTATGATTATTCATATTATCTGTTTATTCTTGAGTGAGCTTTTGTAGTATGTGTCTTTCAACAAACTTATACTTTCATTTACCTAAATTGTCTAAGTTTACGTATGGCCCCTTATTTGTCATAGTTCCATAGCATCCTTCTAATTTGGGTAGAATCTGAACTAATGTCACCTCTTTCATTTCTAGCCTGATAAATGCAAGTGTTTTCTCTTTTTTTCGTGGTCACTCTGGCCAGGTTTATCCATTTCATTGATCATTTTGTAGAACAATCTCACTTCTATGCTTTTTCTATTTTCAATCCAGTTGACTTCTGGTCTTGTTGTTGTGTTTCTTCCTTCTGCTTGCTTTGATTCCAATTTGCTCTTTATTCTAGCTTCTTATGAAAGTAGCTAAGCTCATGAATTTGAAATCTTCAGTCTTTTCAAATATAAGCATTTTAGTGCTACAAACTTCCTTTTAGGTAGGTGGTTAGCTGCATCACATGTGATATATATATATATTTTTTTCATTTCATTCAACTGAAAATATTTTTCCAATCTCTTTTCTGGTTTTCTTTGACCAATGCCTAGTTTAGAAGTCATTGCTCACCAAATGGTTAGGGGATTTCCTAATAATTTTATGTCATTTTTCAAATTTAATTTCATTATGATCTGAAACATACTTTGTATCATTTGAGTTTCTTTATACTTGTTAAAATTTGTTGTATGGCCCAGCACATGGTATATCTTGATGAATGCTCCACATGCACTTGAAAGAAAGATGTATACTACTGTTGTTGGATGACGTTTCATTCAAATGTCAATAAGGTCAAGTTCATCCACTCAGTTTATCTGTGTCTTCTCTAATTTTTGTCTCTTATTTTAAGTAATCATACTGCCTGTTGGCTGAGAGGAGTGTTGAGGTCTCCAATGATAATTGTGGATTTGTCTAATTCTTGTTGCAAATCTATCGGTCTTTATGTATTTTGAATCTCTGTTGTTAGATGCAGACACATTTAGAATTATTATGTCTTCTTGATGAATTGATCTTTTTATCCTTGGTAATATTTCTTATTCTGAGTCTACATTACCCAATATTAATGTAGCCACTGTAGTTTTCTTTT
Organism: Rhinolophus sinicus; assembly: GCF_036562045.2. NCBI lineage: Eukaryota > Metazoa > Chordata > Mammalia > Chiroptera > Rhinolophidae > Rhinolophus > Rhinolophus sinicus. The sequence goes on along the minus strand of NC_133753.1, from coordinate 198,321,984 downwards.
GATTAGCATTTAAATATAATTTTTAAACACTATTTTTAATTTAAACCTATACGTGTTTTTATTATTAGAATAGATTTCTTGAAACAACATATAGTTGAGTCTCTTTTTATTTAAATGCAATTTAATAATCTCTGCCTTTTATACCATTTACATTTATTGTAATTATAAAAACAGTTGCATGTACATCAGTCATTTTATTATAAGTTTAGTTGTTTTTTCCCTCTGCTTTTTGTTCTTGTGTTTGTTCTTTCTTGATTTCTTCTAGATTATTTTAATACAAATACAGATAATACGGATAGGGAGCTATAACTATATACATACTAATTATTAATATATATATACATAATTAGTATATATAGATATGTTAGTGTATATAGATATATATCTTAGTATATATATAGTTATGAAGCCGAGGCTCAGGGAGATAGCATTTAAATGTACTAGATTTTTGCCATATTTCTTCTATCTGTTTTTAGTGGTAGAATTTTTTTATGCACTGCTCTAGAATTTATCACCCTATATTATTCTGTTACTGTCTCTGGCCTACTAGACAAGTTGAGAAGTAACTTTTTAAAATTATCTTTGTATCACTTAGCACATGGAATCTTCCTAAAATGGTCCTTGAATAAATGAATGAACCTAAGGTATTCAGTAAAACACCTGTAATATTAACCAATGATTTCATTCTATCAATAGTACTATCTTTTATTCCAGCTTCCTAAACAAATAGCCTTTACTTCAACTTCTGTCTTTCTTTAGCAGAAACATCCTGTTTCTCTTTCCTAAAATTGACCTTTGAGGTTTCAGTCCCTGTTGGCATCTCTCTGACCATCCAGCTCTTGGGCGGCCTGGGGTCCCCGTCTCCCTGCCGTCACCTCTCCTGTCCACCCCTGCAGACCAGCCCCCTCAAACAAGCCTCAATACATAGTTGGTGGATGAATGAAACTAAAGTTCATTTTTTTTCCCATCAGGCTGGATTTCCGTTTTGTTTTATTTTCTTTTCCTTTTTCGGTCCATGGGGGAAAAAAGGCAATACTCACAGCCTAAACATAGTGGACTATTTAATCAAGTAGCAAAGAAATAGAGAAATAGTATTGTGTCTGTCTAATAGTAGAAAGTATAGGACAATAGTGGAAGTCATAAAAAATAAAAAAAGTACCAGGGGACTTTCAACTCTTCTAAAACATACCGTAAAGTAGTGCTGTTTGCCCGAGGGCTGTGGGTTTGATGGTGTGGAGATGAAAAGCTGTAGGCCACTGATGTGCTCCAGGAAACCGTTTTGTACGGAATGGATTCTGGGTGGGATGACGTGTCTTTCACATGTAACTGTCTTTCCTTCTGGTTCCATAGCAGCAGGACATTTTCTGTCCCCTGACTCCCAGAACGGGATGTGCCGATGATGTGACCATTTACATGCCCGTTTCAGTCACCGGTAATGCTGGGACGCCCAGAGCCCCTTGTCCAAACGGAGGGCAGCGGGGGAGAGCGCCAGCACCACCGTCCCCCCGCGATGTCCGCAGGGCTTAGCGCTGGCATGGTGAGCAAGGCAGTTATCACTAAATGGGCTTTTTTCTAAAATGGTGATCTTTTTATCCTGAAGCTCACATACAATTGTGAGTCCATAAAGCCGTGGAAGGACGGTGTTTATGTGACTGTATTAATGGGGGCGGGGGGCCAAGACCCCAGCTCTGTTGTTTGCCTTTCACACCTGCCACATACACTTCTGCCAACCCTCAGACACACAGGCGTCCACACTGGCCCCCAAAGTGCAGGCAAACCCCACCTCCCATTCATGTCTCCTTACTTGACTTGAGTCACCCTTCAGAGCCCAATGCAAGCTCAGCCTCCGTCAAGAAGTGACCCTCAGCCATCACAGGAATTTACAGTTTGAAGTAAAACACCAATGGAAAGACTAACATTTATGTAACACCTGAAGGCTGGCGAACATTTTTAAGCATGTTGTTTTCTTCAGTCCTCAACGCAGCACAACACAGCTGCTGCCCCAGTTGAAGCGCTGCCACCATGACCCAGAGCCTGAGATTGGGCAAGTGAGGTGGCCAGGCCCAGCTGAGGTCGGTCCCGGATTCCTAGCGCCAGGTGAAGTCCTGCTAACACATGACATGCCCGCGCTCCCCAGCATGGAATTGAATGTTTTTTCTGCTCTAGAGAAAAGCTGCTCTTATCAGCAGGTGTTTGGTACCTGTCTGTCCTGGAAACACCTTAATAAGAGGGACTCTGGCAGGTGGAAACTTGAATGCCAGATCTCGACCTTGTGGCAGCTACACCACAAAGACGCCCCGTTTCTCTGTGCTACAAGGATGTATTCAAGAGACCAAATCCTACTCGCCTGCGTTACAGAGGGGAAACTGAGCCTGAGGAGGTGAAGTGACTTTTCAAGTTCGTGTACATGGCTGGTAGCAACGTTGGCACGGATTCCTGATGCCAGAGTCCTTTTGTCTTTGGTTCCTGTGTTGTTTCTTCTCAGGGGATGGGAATGTGTCTAAACTGATTTGAAAACCTAAGTGAAGCAGACCTAGCCTTGCACCTGGGTGTGAAGAAATGCAGCAAAGCATTCTGTGATCAGACAAAGTGCTGACAAATGCGTTTAAAATGTTCTGTAGCATTACCGACTATTAGCATTTTCAAGAGATGCAGAAATCATTTTCCAGGATATTTTATTACCATTGTAAAAACACATTTGCCATTTAATTCTTAAAATTACTTATTTATCTAAATTTGGGAGGCACATTTGCTGGTTCGGGGCCCACCACAGGCCAGATAGTAAGTGAGGGCTTCACTCAAATAACACAATCATTACTCACATAGGTGTGGATATCATCACCCCTCTAAAAAGAGGCGGAAATGGAGGCTGGATGGACTTACCCACCAGCTCAAGGATGCCCAGTGTGGCTGTGGCAGCATTGGCTGCAAACAGGGACCCCAGGGCCCATTGTCCTGGGCTCTGTGCTGTCTCTGCCTTCGGAACTCCTCAATGTCCTATGCACCTGAACTCGGACGGGCAGCCTGTCCCCGCAGGTGGATGGGGGCTTCCTTCCTAGTCATCAGGACGTGGACTTGGATAGTTACACAGTGTCGTTTTGCAGCCCTGGGAGCAACACCTCCAGTGGCATCTTGTTTCCTTAGCTTTTTAAAATCTTTTAATTAAGACATGTTAACAAAGCCGAAGAAAAATAAATGGCATTGCTTGCAAGGAAATTAAATCGAGGAGCTAAGCCCATTTATAATTATTGTATTTCAATTAGGCTGTAACGGGGCTGGGTGAACAGAAAGATAAAAAGAAGCAACATTGACGTGGGGTTTCATAAATACTTGCAAAGTCCTGTTAGAGAGAGCCACATAAATAATGCTTTAAAATAGTCGTCCGCAGGCAGCGCCCTTTATGCTAATTACCACATGAACTAATTCATTTGCAGCCTTCTCACCAAAATCCATCCTAGGACCTAACGGAGGCCTTTCCCCGTCTTTAACAAATGCATGAAATTCCCTTGAAGAAAGATGTTATATCGATGCGCGATAACGTTTTAATCTATTATTTTAAAATTAAAATACAATTAAACTTTTGAAAGAGCTAGAATTAAATTTAAATACTCTCTCTAGTTTTAATGCTCAAATATCTAATTTTCACTGGAACACAGGAAAATATAAATCATCAGTTTGCACTTAACCCATATTTACCTCACTGTTTTAAAAAATAGTTGTATATGTATTTAATTTTTCTGTTCTGAAAAATACAAAGGAAAGCATTAAGAGAAGTTACTGTTTTTAAATCCTAGGTGGACCAGGCCTGTTGACCCCAGAGGCCGGGCAGCAGAGACGCTATGTGGATGTGTCTCTGGGCAGGTGTCCAGCTGTAGGGCCTGACATCCAGGACGGGGCGTCCCCACGCCTGTCCTCCAGGAGGGCCACTGGCCAGGGCGGGGGACGTGCTCCTGGGCAAGCAGCCTGACAGCTGCTCCCTGCGGGCCCCTTGGACAGCCCCCCCCCCCGGGCACCTCGTCCTGGTGCCTGTGATATTGGGGTCACTGGGGTGTTACACGGGAGCCCAGCTCAGGCAGGACCCCGATTCAGGGCCGGCTTGGCGAGCTGGAGGCTTTACGATGGCCATTCTTTTCTACCTGGACCTCGGTCTGTGTTTGTCTTTTCTAGAGCCCATCTTACAGAGGTGCGTTCTCATCAGCAGGGGGTGCAAACCGTTCTGCAAACTGTCCCCTGCGCAGGAGGAGAGAGCAGGCATGTGGAGAGGAAGGCGCAGGGGCTTTGCATCACAGCTGCTCAGAGTGGCTCTATGCAGGTTGGATTTAATACCAAGATAAGGGGAGTGTGGGGTTTCATGGCTTCAAATTGCCGTTACTAGGACTTCATTGTTATTCTGTTTTATAAAAGCATTTGTACACATCCGTTACAAGTCACATGCACACCCCTGCAGCCCAGCCCCTCTCCACAGTCGAAGAAGCACATGTGGGACGTTGCTCTGATGTCATTAGAAGGCAGAAGTCACCCTGCAGTAAAGGGGCCCTGCAGGCACCATCTCAGGCTGCTCCTCAGGGTCTCGGGTGTGGTGGGGGTTCACGGAGTCTGCACAGGATTGTGCCCCTCAGCCCGCCGTACTGAAGCGAGCCATCTTCCCCAGGCCAACTGTCCCTGCAGAATTCTCCGGGGGTCCCTGCCGAGGGGCCGGCCCTTTCAAGAGGGGCCTCAGCACGGGTACCGCTGGCAGGGGAGCATGTGGGCTGGATGCAAGGTCTCTAAACACATTCCTTGGGCACACGATGGGCTGGCTTCCTGAGCAGCCAGCCCTGGCCGAAGGCACCTGCTCACAGCCATGGCCTGCCCCACTGCCTGGGTAAGCAGGGAGCCTGTGCTGCTATCTGGAGTCTGTCATCTTGACAGCAAGTGACCTGCCACTGCCTGGCTTTAAATTATGAATACATAAATAATTGGATCCCTACACCTAAAATTAGACAGTAATAAGATTCCTCTGTCACCCAGGGAACTGGACCAAAAAAACGGGGGAGGGGGGCGGGATGAGGTGGAGAAAAAAAAGAAAGTGAAAATGAAATCTATGTCCACATGGGGCCGTCCAGGTGACCCAACCCCACACACCTGCTTCTCCTGCATCCCTGGTGGACACTGGTACCAGCGGGGGGAGGGGCTCTGCCGCCTCCTCTCCAGGATGTTAGATTCTGGGCTTCGGGGCTGTGGTGGCCACTGGTTGAAAGCTTTATTCACTAAGGCTAACAGCCATGTTCTTACCCACCCTGGTCCTGAAGTGAGAAGGGCTGGGAGGCTGCAGAAGCCCAGCCTCAGGGGTACAAGACCATTGGCTAAATTCTGCTTCTTTGCCCCTAAAGAGAGAACGTCTCCTCATTCTCATTGCGTCTTGTCACTGGTTGGCTGGCAGGCTCAAAGCTATTTTCTAATACCGTGCATTTAGGTCTCACCGTTCTTGGATATAAAATATACAATTTCATATGAAATATCAAGGCTTTAACTTCCATGTGCAGCAGACTGTGTCCAGAGGACGGAGTCAACTAGTGGTATCCAACCTCTCTAGGGAAAGAAAGTACCTGTGGGCATGCGTGTGTGTGTATACGTGTGTGTGCATGTGTGTGAATGCACGTGTGCATGTGTGTGTGTATACGTGTGTGCGCGCATGTGTGTGAATGCACATGTGTGTGTGTGTATACGTGTGTGTGCGCATGTGTGTGTATACGTGTGTGCGCGCATGTGTGTGTGTATACGTGTGTGTGTGCATGTGTGTGAATGCACGTGTGCACGTGTGGGGTATGTGGAGTACAATCTGGGGATGTAATGTGCATGTGTGTGTTCGTGTGTGCACGTGTGTACATATGTGTGTACGCATGTGAGGGCCGTGGGAGGATGATCTGGGTGTGTGGGGTGTTTGCACTGTGGTTGTCTTTAAAGGCTGTCCCCCTTGGTCCAGTGGGTGTGTGACACTCAGAGGACACCGCCTCTCAGCAGGGCAGTTGGGTGGGGATAGGCTCAGGGCTAGGAGGACGTGTGTGGCCGCCACACGGGAGGGGGCCAGGGAGCAGCTGTGCCTCCTGTGCCTGCCTGGCTTTGTCAGCCTCACACTCGCTCCCAATTGCTTTCGCCTGAAGCAGTTGACATTTACCCCAGCCAGATAATCGAGGAGTAACATTTGCGTTACAGTTTAACACGACCTCTGCCTCCGCAGCTCTTTTTAGATTAGCTTCTAAAAAAAAAGGAAAGAGAGAGAGGGAGAAAGAGAAATGGGGCTGACACTGCAGTGAGGCGGGAGTGGGGACGGCAGCGGGGCCTATTCCTGCAGGGCCCTGGGACCCGCCAGTCGCGGCGGTGCCCTTTCCGCGGCGGGCGAGCCGCTATTAAGGGGAAGGAATTAAAAGCAGGGACGACCAGGCGCCAGGCGGGCAGGTCGGCGGGCAGCAAAGGTTAATGGATTGACTATTACCTGTGTGTGAGGCGAGGGCTGCAGGGCCGGGCGCCCTGTTCTTTCTTACTGGGAACTAAATGAGCGGATCATTGAGCCCAGCCCCGGAGCGCAGTCGGCCTGCTGGGTTTCAAGAAAGGACCCAAGGAAATAGTCCCCACCTTTGAGCCCCACCTGACAGAGGCTGAGAGGGCTGCGAGGAGAAAGCAGGCCCCGTCCCCTCCCACGCCAGACGGCTTCCTGCCATGCCCTTTACATGTGACAGACCACCCGGTGCCCAGTGACCTCATGGCAGAGTCATCAGTTGCCAGCACCTGGGGTGCAAACCTTAGACATTAATGCATCCAGTGAAAGATGTTTTGAATGGCAAGCAGGAAGAAGTGGATTTTGAAAAGAAAGGAAACTGCTCTAAGTGCAGAGGAAGCCCTCACTTCCCACAAGAACGCCTCCCCCGAACCCTGCACTGGTGACCAGCGGAGACTCCCGTCCTTCACGGAAATGTCTGAACACAGCGTCCAGCGTGAGCCCCAGCCCACGATCCAACATGAGGCCGTTTCAGCAAACCCAGGACGGGTGCCAACCTGACCAAAGGACACTTCCTGTTTCTACCTGGGAAGCAGCCGACTTCCCAGGGACACCTGGTTGGAAACAGATGCCCGTGTCCAGCCTTTGGTTGCAGGGGTGACGAGCCTAACCCAAGGGACATAATGACATCATTCTGTACTCATTTTTATGGAATGGGCATACAGGCTAGCAGCATACGCCATACTAACATGTATTTCTTTATTTAGTGTGGCCGTTTCAAGCAAAATGCCTGTGTTTCATCCTGGTGACCTGTAGTGCCAATCCTGGAATTTCTTTCCTGTCCTGAGCTTAAATGTGCCGACATGAAAATTCCCAGGATTGTGAAATGACCTCAGATCCGATTGGCTGACCCTTTTATCCAGAATGCAGTTATCCTCTTCAGCCAAGTAAATATCTGTGGATGTGGAAAGGCCCCTCGAGTTGGTACGTCTGTGTGGTTACGTCGGTGAGGGTGTCATCCAGGGGAAAGTTAGCTTACAGCCCCATGTGCTCGGAAGGAAGGCCTCCCCCAGGCAGCTCTGCACCAGCTCCCACTCCATTTCCAGATACAAACATCCCGTGAGTGCTGTGAGTGAAGGTGGAGTAATGGCACTAGACACACTCCGGGATCCCCGTCCGCGCTCAGCTGTGTGTGTGCAACGCATATCACTTCATTTAAGTGCATATCGATATTGTTAATGAATTAAAATCTAAGGATTTGATTCATTCCCAGGAAATACGCTCTCCCTCCGTGACTCAGCTGACCTAGGAAAAGGAGAAGAACGGCAGGAGGCAGGAAGGCTGGAGTGGGTGCCTCTTACGAGTTAAACTGATTTGCAGTCAGCCCTTCTTTAAGATACGTCACTTCCTTGGAAAGTCACACTGTGGTGAGGCTTGAAAATTGTATCATAGCTGAAGCGCTACAAATCGTAGAGAACATTCTTCTCCTAAGCCTTTCTGACGTTGCTAACACTTTGGTTACGGTCGCTGTGTGCCCCACAAAAGTCGATTTGGCCAAGGGCTGTGTGGAACGGCCATGTGGGTCTGTGCAATGAAAGCCAACGGCGTGGAGCCCGCCAGAGGTGCCTCCTCTCCCGATGCACAGAGGAAATTACCGAGGGCTGCAGTTGGCACTCGGCAGCTTTTTGAGCCTGCCCGGTATCTTTGAAAAGATGACCTGCTGACACCTGGGTGGTCTCACTCGTTATTTAATTATGCGAGCCAGGATTTTGGTGGACACTGGGCTTTGAGCTTCCTCGGTAATTTTCACTGACCAGTCTATGATGTGGGTAATTGCAGGTGTATTTTGAAAAGCAGACAGTCACAAAATCAATCAAGAGCCCACAAAGTGGGCTTCTGTTCTGAAAAAAAAAAAAAAATATGTCTGGGAGGGGAGATTTAAAGCAACAACAGTGGAGTTTCAGTGTTAAAAATGGAAAAAGAGGTGTTGCCTGTTACTGACGACTTGATTTGCATTTGCATGCGTCCACCTGAGCACAAGCAGATTTCAATTGTCATCCTTGGTCCGGGAAGCTGGTAGGCACCGCTCTTTAAACTGGTTCGACGTATATTTGAATCCATATTGCCGTCCAGCGCTGACGACAATAACAAGAATTTTCCTCCGTGCAAAGGTGACTATGAAAATAGTTTGTTTAGTTTTTAGTTCAACGATGCACAAGGTCTATATCTTTCTGGATACATTTATTTCAAGGTACTTAAAACTGACTTTTATGAGATTATTTAGGCAGTGATTATTTTTGTTGAGAAATGTGTCTTTTATCCCTCTCATTCATCCTCTGCTAAGATATTTCTGTTTGTCAGAATGCCACCGTTTCTGATAAATGACTGAAGACGGACTGCTACACTTTATTAAAAAGTAATAACAATTTTTGTACGCACCCTTCACATTGTAGGGGGGGGACCATGAATCAAAGGACACTGCCTGTCTGGGCCTGATAAATGCGCCGTTTACCAGCTGAGGAGTTATTTAGGACTGGCTATTAATTTAAATCACATTTATCTTCCCGGATGGGGGAGGTGGCTGTGATAGGACGGCAATGACCAATGGTGCAGCTAAGTGCACATTATTTATTACCACCGCCTTTACAGGGCTGCACAATACGTTAAAAAAAAACACCAAAAAAAAAAAAACCACAAAAAACGGTGCCAATTACTGTGGTTAATCTCATCAGGGCAATAACAAATGTCTTCCCAGCACAAGGCAGTTTTTATGCTGGCACTTTTTCTCTTCTAGACACAGACTTGCTTATAATTCTCCATCATTAAACTCAATTTTCTCATTCTTTTCTGAGTGCTCATGGGAAATTTTTACTTCTCTCTGCTTCACCTTTGTTTGGAGAAGAGCACATTTTTTACGTGTTATCTGAAGGAAAGTGTGTTCTTAATGAATATTTGTTGGTAATATGGGAGGTGATATGTATTGCAAACCAGATTGGCCATATTTTACTATTAAATGTTTCCTCATTAATAATAATGCCTTTCGCATAGCTTTTCAATTCACCGAGTTCTTAATATGCAAAATAACAATTGGGAATAACCGATCATTAGCATTTTTTGGCCAATTAGCTTCACTTTGATTGATCTACAAGGGAAGACTCAAGTATTTCTAAATGCGTCTCAGGCACGGATGCAATCCAGCTTACTGCTGGAGCCCAAGTCACTGTGAGGGCCACTGCCTGGGAGTGAATGTCCCCAGAACACACGGCTCAGGCCCTCGGTCCAACTGCTGTCCCCAGACCACACATCACACTGCCCGGCTGTGTGGCAGTATCTCGCTTTCTTACTTTGACGTACTCTCCCGAATCAGATGGAACAAATTCATGTTCGAATCGAAATTCAGATTCAAGTGTTCAAGACGTGTATGTGTGAGGCCCCTTGCACATGTGCGTGTTCACGATGGTTTGTGTGCTAATAGAATGATAGTTATCAAAGAGCCAACACATTTCATTTTCTGGCTGTTTCTATCGAAGTAGCTGTGCCTGGGTGTTTCCAAGGGAAAGGCATGCACGGGCCCAACCATAACCCAAGCCTGAAGGATTACGACCTCACCGCCCGATATGGCCGGACAAGCCCAGGGTGTTTGCTTTTCTGGTTGTTGGTTTAACACGTGGTGGGGAGCTGGTCAGGCGCTGGTTCCTGGGAGCCCCTGAAACGAAACAGAAGGGAAGACCTTGAACCTGGCCCTGCCCTCAGGGTCAGGAAATGAGCTCAGTGAGTCCCCATGGCTGGGCTCACAATTACAGTATGCTGCGTACACGTCTCACAGGCTCAGAATAAGCCCTTGTCGGTTGGCTGTGGCACCTGTGGTCCCTGGAGTAACGTCAGCAGCTAGCAATAGCAGCACTTTTCATAGAATGTGGAGTTAAACAGATGAAAAGGTGTGCACATTGGTGTATGCGTTTATATATACAGATGTATGCATGCATATTCATGCGTATATACACATAGATGGGATAAATAAATAAAAAATTTAAGGAAATCCACAGTTTTTTAATAAGGGGGTTTGCTGTAGTGTTTGGTCAAGTCCGGAGTTTCTGACCCATCCTGTCCAGTGGTCCGGGAAGCGTGTTTGCAGTGACAGGCTTGGGGACAACCTTGTCTCATAATTTTTCATTGTACGCATGGAGGTATTGTCAAGTTTCAGACCACTCCTTCTGACTCGGTCCTTTGATGTGTTCCCTCCCTTTGAAATGATTTGAGCTGGGACAAGAAACATTCCCTCCATTTCAAGCTGTATCAATAATGTTTATGCTTCCCATCTGCAACTCTGAGTCTCCCCTTGAACTCCACAGCCTTCAACCCCCTGAGAGAACGCAGACGAAGAAAGGTGACCACAGCTCTGTGGCACTTCTGAGAGGAGAAGTTAGGGGAGGTGCCCACGGCTGTAAGAAAGGAGCCCGTATGAAACAGCACAGGAGAGAGTAGGCCAGACACCAAAATAATTAATTTTAAAGGGCAGTCCTGTTATGTCACAGGTTGGACATGGATTCGGAGGTTAAAACACCTGTGCCTCTTAGACCAGCTGGCTCCTCTTGGGCACCATAAGAAAAGGGAGGTGCTCAGTAAGGTCTCTTTAGCATCTGGTATCAAACGCTGGGAAGAGGGAAAGTTTCAGAGGCAGCAAGTAAGAACTGCCAACGGTTCTGTCACTTCTGAGCTGGGTGACCTGAACAAGCTGATTCTTCTTGCTGACCTGTGTCCTCAGGCAACAGGACGGTTATACTTTTCTACTTTGAGAGTGATAAATGCAAAGAACTGTGGTGTCTAGCGTGTGGTAAAGTTTAATGAATTGAGGTTCTTTGTATCACCGTCACCATTGGTCACGTCACCATTGCCATCATCACTGCCATCAGCCCCACCGCGGTCATGGTCCTAAGTGCCTCAGGTAGAGACAAACAAGAACTCTGAGACCTGAAAGAGTCTGTAGAACCACAGACTTGGTGTATGTGGCCCAAAAGCAGGTGAGGCTCAAGGATGTTTGAGATACGCCCCTTGGCATCTCTGTGCCCGTGTCGAGGTGTGTTCTGTGAGTGGCAGGGTCTCTTCTGGGTGCTTTGATAAGAAGGTCGTCATGTTCCAGAATGGTCCCTGCAGACGACCCTGTCTGGGCCACTCACCTTCTCAGCTCCTTTAATAGGTTTGTCTATTCCTGCTTCATCTGCCCAGCGCTAGGTCCTGTGTTAGTGACCCTGAGGGCTCAGGGAGGGACAGAGCAGGAAGATGTGGACGATGGCCCTGTGTCCTCAGACCCTCTAGCTTCAGAGGTTGGGCTAGAATGTGACGTGGCAGTGAATCAACAGGTGCTTTGGACCTGGAACACCAAAAATCAGAGAAAAATAGAATTCCTGGTCAGCGGGAGAACTCTACCAGGCTCTCAGTGGCTACTTTTAACTCTGTCTATACAATCTTTAGCTCAAAATTAAAAAAATTAAAAAGAACCAACTTATATATATTTAAAAATTGGCTACTTACCATCCTCACATAGTATCATGGTTTGTTTTACATTTTCTCATATCCTTTGATGAAATATTTGTTCAAGTTTTTTTAAAGTTTACCAGTTTCACATAGCTCTGAATTTAGGTTGGAAATTATTGCAACGACAAAAACATAAAAATGATGATAATGATTATACACGTGTGATATTTTCCTGCTCTATGTTCTAACACAAAACTAGATCCCCAGTTCTCTTGCCTTGGAAATATTCAGTAGAGTGAACCCATTGTTAGTTTCCAGGAATTTCTTTCAAATAACCTTATAACGTGGCAAACTCCAAAGTGGCTGAGATTGTCTTCTGTTTTCAAAGGAGTAGACTTTCTGTGGGATTTTGGTTGATATTAAAATGTCTTCCATTTCTCCTCCAATAATTTCTACACTGTCTGTATGTGGCAGAAGAAATGGAATACTAAAAGTGAACCTCATAGTTATGAAGGTCGTGCCAAAACTTGGGTGAACCTTGAAAACGTCATGGGAATTAAAGGACGGCAGACACGGAAGGATGAAGGTGGCATGACCCCACTCACATGAAGTGTCTAGATCAGGCAAATTCAGAGACAGAACTAGAGTAGGGGTTTCCAGGGCAGGGGAGGGGCGGGGTGGAGAGTTAATGTTTAACGGGTCCAAAGTTTTTGTTTGGGATGATGACGTAGTTCTAGAAATACTGATGATGATGATGACCCATTTTTAATGTATTTAATGTCACTTAGTTCTACACTTAAATATGGTTGTTTACTGGCCAGTTGTATGTTACATGCATTTTAATACAAAATAAAATAAAATAAAATCAACCCCCTGCAAATCAGAAAAACACACTGAAAAAAAAAAAATTTAAAAAATCGTGTGGCCCACGAGCAACACTTTGAGGCTCTAGTTCCACTCAGAGCCATGGAGCTCTGAGCAGGTGGGTCCAGCCGGGTCAGGACCCTCGCCCAGTGTTTGCAGGTGGCCTGCGGCTCCCTCTTCTGAAGGTGCTTCATTATTTATTAGGGAAGCAATCTGGCCGGCCTGTGCTGCTATCAGCAGCGGAATCCAATACTGAAAGGTCACCATCACAGACACCAGAGCGAAAGGGTGTTAAAGCAAATACAAACACACCTTTTTAATTTAGGCTGAATTGATTAGAGAACAATTGAAGGGTGTCACAGGTCAGGAGGTGCCAGCCCGCAGGTCAGCCGGGAGAGAGGGGAGCCAGGCTGCAGTCACAGGGCCGGGCCGAGCCTGGGGCGCCCTGCCCCTCTGTGCCCTTGCGCTTGTGTTCACAAATGAAGCCATGCCCACGCCGGCCCAGTGGCTTTGAAAAGAGCCCTGGACGTGGCTCAGACTTCGCTGGGGTAATGCCGGCGGGAACTGACGCTCTGTGGAAGTCCCGTGCGCAAAGGCTGTCCCGTGTTATAAAGGTCACAAATAGCCGGGTGCCCAGCCACCTGCCTGAGACCTGCAGTGGCCCACACCCTGCCGGGGACCTGCTCTCAGCCTGCAGGACCCAGAGCATCAGCATGGCTCTGCCGAGCCAGGGCAGTGGGAAGGCGGCACCTCTGTGCTTCGGGAGCACCCCTGGTCAGCTCACACCAGCATCCCCTCAGGTGTGCAGCCACAACCCACACCACGAGAGGTGCCACTGCAGGACGATGGTTCTCATGGGTCACGGCAGCCTATCCAGGCGGTGACGGCGACTCCTTCGGTCAGCTCCCCAGCTGCTGTTCTCCAGACCCACAGGTGAAGTGCCAGCATGAGTAAGTAAACCACCAATGCTTCAACCAGAAGTTCAGAAGAGGAAATCAATGCAAACTCACAAACAGGCAAACATGAGTATTTAAATATAAGAATACACTCAGCCTCACAGAGAAACGATATGTACAGGTGCAAGGGATGGAACAACATTTCTACTGATTAAAAAGGGTGAATGCCCAGCATTCCCACCAAGACCCTGTCCTCTGGTCAATGGTACCAGTCTCGGAGCAGCTGGGCCAGGTGTCGCTGCTCAGCGGGGACTGCATGTGGGCCTCGCACCCCCACGGTCTGGTCTCGGGGTGCACTGACTGAACTCATCCAGCACCGCACTGCTCACCCCATTTCATGATAGGGCTTTCCCCAGGGCAGCAGGCCGGGTGCCTGGAGCTCCCTGACACGGATTGAGAAGCAGGGGAAGAAAACACGGGGCTGGAGGGTGCACACGACGGCACATGGGACATCACAGCCGAGCAGCTTGAGAAGTCGCTCCTGCTGTGGTTGGGGGCAGTTAGCAGCTATACTCCTGCCTCTCAGTCCCATCTAAGAGAAAGTTCTAGAATGCAAGAGAGGGACTGTAACATTATTACCTGACAACCTCCAATCTGCTCTAACTTACAGAAGAAGGAAGCCACCCTCACCATTGCTTCAGCGGGGGTTCAGAACAGATCACGCCACACCTCCTAACAGACCACGTGCACCACTGTGTCACCACTTGGGGTCTGGTGTCCCCAATCTGGCTGAGCAAGCTACTCTCCCATCTGCCCTTTTATCTGGGTGCGCGCACAATGGAACCCGAGAAGGTGGGCGTTGGAACCTCGTTATTACCAGAAAGAATACAAGGCCACTTTTAGAAAACCCAGATAACTGAACTCAGGCAACTAAACGTAAAGCAAGATGCCACTTATGCCCGAATTTGATCAAGAGTTTAAAACTAAGTCTCACAGCTTGTGACTTGAACCAGACCCCTCCATGCATGCAGATGTTATCAGGAGAAGTCACGATTCATTGGTGCCCTTTTCTGAAGGGAGAAAGGACTGTCAGGTACTAGTATCCATGGAGGTCATGTGTTTGGTGTTGGGTCTTGAATCAGGCCCCCCAGCTTACGATTGGTGCTCTTTCCAGGTTGAGGAGAAGAGCACAGTTGCACTGGCTACCGTGGGGACAGTCGAGCATCGCGTCTCCTGCTGGCTCGGCACCCTCACTCCGTCTTCCTTTTTCAACCTGCCGGCCCACACCCATGCTTTCTCAGAATGTGTCCCAAGAGGAAATCCAACAGCCTGGTTCTGTGGACTTGACCCTTCTCAGTCTTCCTCTCCGTGTTGAGACGCAGAACTATTCAGCACTTAGTCCCAAGGAAGCCGGGCGCTGCGGATCCAGACGTGTTCAGGAATGAAGCTTTAAACATAACGGTCGGCAATGTTCTCTCTGCGTCCCATGGAAATGAGGAAATACGTTCATGTGAGACTCTTAGAGACGTAAATTATCTACATGCTGGACCCTGTCTTTGGCATCGAAAGGCTCTCTCTGTGTGGAGTGCTCTGGGAAAGGGCCCTATGCCAGCGCGGAGCCAGCCCTCAGCGAGATTAATGGCCCGTCTCCCTCCCCATCAGGCTCGGCTGGCGAGCGGCCGTTGCTGTACCCGCGATGGCATCCAGACACGGAGCAGAGCGAGTGCCAGCACCGTGGGCGTGGGGAGAGCAGCGCTTTGTTTCTTCTTTTCTTTTTCTTTTTGCATTGTCAGCATGTGCTGCCACGAAGCCACACGTATTTGTCAAGCTCTGTGTCGGGGGCATTTTATTTTACTCTCCTGTGTCTCCGTCTTTTCATCTGCAGGTAGATAGTCAGTCACGTTGTGCAGCTGGACGGTGACACTCTGACTCCGCAAACAAGAAAGCTAAAGGTCAAATCAGTAAGTGTTATCCTTTTCCGGACTGTTTAATAGGATGTGTTCACTCATTATAATTATAAAAGTAACGCTGTTACTTCTGTACAATTTGAAATATACATAATTTTATGTATCACAATATATAGTATATAATTAAGTGTAAAATAGATGTATAAATATATTATATATTACATAAAATTACATATATATATAGCTTGCTTGCTCTAAAGTACTCTTCTGGCGGTCAGTTATAGGATTACAGGCAATCTGTATTTTATTATACATGCTTTTCTCTAATTTTTAAATGTTACTGAATATATAGGATATATTTTATACTGGTTATATATGAATTATTTATATCATATGCATATAATAAATATTTACATATAAATTGGTGTCCTCTTCCGTATAAAAGCTGAACTTCTTGAAAGATGCCGTGAAAAGCACAGTGCTATAATCTCAGGGGCCATAAAATATTTTCCTTCTTCCTGCTCCCAGGAATCTTCTAATCTACTTGTAAAGCAGTAAGTACTTGTGAAAAAACATAATAATAAAATGCTTGAAGGTGAGTTCATGATGGTAGAAAATCAACACTACGAGAAGGTGGGTGATTAGACAAAAATGACCCCAGTAGGCAGTAGTTACAATCACTCTGCAGAGATAGGGGAGGCCTGAATGTTCATTTTTATTGACTGTCTATACTCTGGGCAATGCTGTACTATAAGTGCTTATAGAAATTGTTCTATTTCATCTAACAACTCTAGAATATCATCTTATCCACTGTCTTTTACAGACCTAGAAGCAGAGACCGTGAGAATATGGAATTTGCTGGAGGTCACACAGCACAGCTGGGAGGTAGAGAATTTGAGCTGGCACCATTGCGTCACATTAGGGGCGGTGCCAGGGCGTGCTCAGCAGTGCGAATGAACTAACTGGACCAAAATGAAGAGGCAGACACGTGTAGAGGTTAGGAAACTGAGTGAAGACATTGGTTGGTAAGAATGATTCTCGCAGAGAAATATGACAAAGGGAATGGATAGCGCATTGTCCTACAGAAGCCAGTCCCTACGTGGGGAGAGGGTTATCCATGTCTCCAGCTGTAAGAACTCCATGAGGCAGTATCAGAAAGTGTGCACACTTAGTCAGCTTTCAACAAACGGCATCCATCTGCTACTCCTACAGGACGTGAGCTTCAGCACATAGTTTGACAGAATCAAGGGCATGACTTCATGGTCCATGTCAGCCTGGAAGGGACACCCAGTGATGCTGTCCTGGGTTCTTGTTTGAATCTATGTCCTTGGTGAGGAACTGATGTCATCTCAACAGACACTCAGATGACGAATGCCCAACGGTGGCGATGAAGAGAGTCAATGCAGAAAAGGTCTCAGCAGACACAGCAGGCTGGGTGATAGGTGGAGTTCACTCTCAAAATTAATTATATACAAGTAAATAATCACAAAGCCCTTACGGCAGAATTCACACACACGTATGTGCACATGTACATGTATACACACACACACTTGCAGACATGGACACACACACACACACACACACTCACACAAACACATGGTGAACTAGAAACAGAAGACGCCAGAGGGGTGGGTAACAGGAAAGAATTTTATCACATTTCCTGTGTAAGTCCAGGGGCCAATGAAATTGAAAGGGAGACATAACAAATTTTGATGCCTGAGTTAATCAACAGATATCTCAGAATCTGTAAAGTATTTCTTTGTGTAAAACCCTTGTTTTACATTTAAAATGAAAAAGGATACAATCTCATTTCTATAAAAACACACCCTGTAGGGGAGGGCGCGTTCTACAGAGGAAGAGGAAGGATGGTGTTAGACGTGAAGTTATAACTTCACACCTTCACAAGCTGTTCCTAAGCGGGAATTTTGGTCACAGGTCAGACAAAGGTCATATGTTCAGTTGTTAACATGTTGAGTTTAAGCTGAGTCTTCTGAACAGAAATGTTCAATAGATTTTGCAAATAAAGAGCTGGCAGTTAGGGAGAGGTCGGGACTGGAGAAGTGGATCTAAGGATCAGCCTTGTCAAGGTGTCATCTGGAGGTGGCACAGTCATTCAAGTAATTCAGAACTGGGGGAAAAGCAGAAGCAATGTTGAGAAGGACGTACTGAGTGATGGGAACATTTACAGGAACACAGATGGGAGGCAGTGAAAGGGGCAGGGAGCACGGGTCTAGGGTGAGAAGCCAAAGTAAGCATCCATGTGGGAGTGTGTGGTGGGGTGGGGCCGTCCCAGGGAAGGTTGGCACAGCAGCCATGGTGACAGGAAGCACAGGAGACACAACAGGCCGGGACATTGGCTAGGAGTCGGCGGTGACCCCCAGGCATGGAGAACAAGAATAAGAGGGGAAGTCGAGTCACAGAAACTCAAGGAGAGGATGCTGGAGAACGTGCTTACGGACCAGCACTTTGAGAAGCTCATCCGGGAGGAGAGAGGAGCCTGGGAGTGTTGTCAAGGGCATTCGGGTGATGTGGGACTTTTCAAGATGGAGACGGTGTCATGAGGCAGTTGAGTATTGGGAGGGACCTTGGCAGCCAGCATCAGCGAACACGAGAGATGCTTTTAGGGGACATCGGAAATCATCTTCGGTGATCTCCACAGACACCCTTCTTCCTGAAGGGAACACAGAACATCCAAACAGCAGGGTATCGGGGCAGAGTGGATAGGGGAACACAGAGGTCAACAGGGTTCAAGGTCAAGGCTCTGTTGAGGTGGCGAACCCCAAAGCTAAATTCTGATTTGTCCTAGAACCAGACGGGACCCAAAGGAGCTGATGGATGGGACGTGGTGCTGCCGCAGCTGCAATCATAAAGGTTGACAGCACATGACAGAGCCAGAAGCTGGCCCTGGGATGTGTAATTTTTAAAGAACCAGATGCAATTGTTTGGGAAAAGAATTATTGAGTACATGATATGAGGTGCTTGGTTATTTCAAAAGAGGAGGGAACATCCAGTAGAGTTGCAAAGGAATGGGATAAAAGAAACCTGGTGTTAGTTCAGTACTCATTTCATACAGGTGGTTGAATTTGATCCTAATGGCCGCTCTGTGAAGAAAGGAGGCAGCACCAAGTGCAGGTTTGTGCTGAGGACACTGAAGGTTCAGAGGGTCTGACACTGCCCCCACCCGCTGGGGTCAGAGGGACACACGGGGCTGGAGCCTGGCAAAGCCTGTGCTCACCTCGCTGTGCTTGATTTGGGTTCTGGTGGCCAGAGCGGGCCTGGCACTTTGAGGAGAATGGCCTGGTTCCCAGTGTGGGGTGGGTGATAGAAAGGGGACCACAGAACAGAGCGTTGGAGCTGGAGAGGTCTGAATCCAATCGAATCATGTGGACCCTCAAGGAAGGAAGTTATGAACTCCACCTCGCTTCTCTAATAATCAAAATTACTTCCTGACAACTTACCCAATAAAGCAAAATTGAAGCCCTAATAACGGAGACGAGGAGATACACTGGACTGCAGGCACACTGGTTTTGTGTCACTCAAACTTCACTGAACGTCGTTAATCGTATGTGTTTAAAGTGTAACGTGCTTTAGGATTTTATGTGAGCCCAGAGCTCCGTTGTTTATATAATCAGACTGGTGTAGTTGACACTGAACGTGTCACCCAGATGTCCCTTCTGGGGCGGACGGCTCATTTTCCTAGCTGTTGGGAATCCGGCCAGCAGACAGCCCTCAGCCATCAGCCGTCCACAGGGACTGTCTCAGATGCTGGACACTGCCCCACACAATGCACCCCTCCTTCCGGGACAACCAGCCCCTCGTCCCCAGCTGAGGAAACTCTCAGGAACCATCTCACTTCCGAGTCGTCCAAGGGCTCAACCAAAACCCTCATGGACAGTCCAGGCCCTATTGCCCGACCCGGCTTCTCCTCCGGCTGCCACAGCTGTCAAGGCAAGAGCACCCAATGGGGGCCTGAACCTGACTCCTTGTCTCAGCCCGTAACAATTAGGGGACCCAACGGGCAGCTAGTAAGAACCGAGAGGCCACGGCTCTTGCTCTAAATTTCTCATGGTCCCTCTTCCCATACTCACCTCGCATCGCAAAAATGGTCTCAGAATGAAGCGCATATTATGCTGTGGATGACAGGATACTTAGCTTCTTATCAGAACGCGCGCTTTGGCTGTAATGACTCGCGAGAAGGAGGAGGGGCTGAGTGACTTCACCTGGGGAGCTCCCATCACCACCTCCAGGAGCGGCTCACCGGTGCCTCATCGGCTGGTTTATTTCACCCATTTTGTGCCCACTTCCATTTTGTTTCCAATTTCTGCATGTTTTCCATCTTTGGAAGACTTTGAAAGTTTCTCTAGTAAGATAAGCAAACAAAGGAGAGCCTGGGTGGAGCTATGGGGCTGTTTGCATCCTGTGACAGCTTGTCTTCTCCCAAGTGGACAGGATTTGCTGCCACTGGTGGCTCCTGTCACACAGTTCCCGACAACCGTGTGCTGGCTCATTTGCTCGTGAAATGTCCAGAGGAAGATCTAGTGAACGCATTACGCCCAACACACGTCCATGTCCTACCCCATCATCTGGATAATTGCTCGCATGGTCCACTTTTTTAAAACAGTAGAAAAGTTACCGAGGCAATGCAGCATGCTGGATGCCCCTCCTGCCGCATCGCCCATTCCCCGGTGTGGCCTGTGCTAATTACGGTGCGCGTTTTCGGCTTTCACTCCCTCCCTGCTCATCCACAAGCCCAATGGACGGCTGCTTTACATACTGATTTATAAATACAGCATTGCACTGCAGCTCTCCTACAACTCACTTTCAGTTACTCCATGTTACATTTTGAAACGTCAGTGCTTCGGACATTTTCTGTAAAGGGCCAGATAATGGTTATTTTAGCCTTTGTGGGTAACTACTCAGCTGTGTCCTGTAAAGTGAACGTGGCCAGTGACAATGCGTTAACGAATGGGCTTGGCTGTGTTCCAATCAAACTTTATTTACCAAAACAGGCAGCCGGCCAGATTTGGTGCACAGGCTCCTGTTTGCAGAGCCCCGCTCAGACGGAGCCCGTTGTTTACGCCCCTGGGAAGTATCCGTTCCACAGATATGGCGTGCTTTATTCATCCGCTCTCCGTTGGCTAGGCACTGGCATTGTCTCTCATTGCTCCTCCGTCTTGAACAATATTGAAATGAACATTCCTGGGATACACAGCTAGAAATGGCCCCACGCATGGAGCATCCTTTGTGTCACCATGTTTACTTCCAAAGTTACATTAACAACTTGCAGTCCTGCCATCAGCATGTGAGATGCCCCAACCCGCTACTTTCTCAACAATTCTTCCTACATCAGATTTTAAACCCTTTTGCCAAACTAGCGAGTGATCGATCTTAATTATCATTTCTCTGAATCTTTTCAGTGTCCTCTTCTATAAATTTTATGTTTATCCCTTCACTTTCTCTTCAATTTTTTGTTTTCCTTTATATATTCTTATAAGATTGTCTATATTGAAAGACTTCTCTATAATTCATGAAACCAATCTTTTATCACTAATGAAAGCATACAAGTCTATAGCTTCTCTCGTCGCGTCGTTACGAGGTTTTTTCTTGGCCAAAGTCTTGCACTGTAATGCAATGCAAGTTTCTATCTTTTTTCTTTACCGCTTTACATTCTTCTTCCTGCTTTTGTGTCTTTTAAAATAAATTATTTCTTACCTCAAATTTATAAAGGTAACTACCAACATCATCTTCAAAATGCTTTAAGACTTTGCTTTCCACATTGAGCTTTTATAATATGGTTTCCTGTGTGGCATGAGGTAGGAACCGAGTTTCATTTTACCTGAACAAACAACTGTTTAACCCTAATGTATTGACCCACCCATCTCTGCTCTTCCACTCCTGGTTTTTATATGATGTGTCCGTACAGCTGTTGGATGTTTTTGGAGAGTATTCTCCCATGAAGGGACGATATACGGATCTGAATGGCAATTGCATTACATTCACAGAGTGACTGGAAAGAACGACATCTTAGCCATAATGAGTATTCAATTCCAGGAAGTGTATTTTCCACATGCTCAGGGCTTCCTTTATGTGACATGTGGTAGAGTAAAGATGGTCACAGCATTTTTACCACTCCTCCCATTGAGATATGGACTCCAGTTCCTTTCCTTGTGACTCTGAGCTGCCTTAGTGCCTTGCTGGACCAACACCATGTGTTGGAAGCACAGTGACCCACTTGTCCTGAGTGGCTGGGACACTCCCTATGCTGTCAGTGAAACCAGCAGCCCAGGAACCCTTTCGATCCTGAGCACACACATCGAGATGTATCCCGAGGACTTCCAAGACCAAGTCCTAAGCCTCCTGGTGACAATGGGACTCTGGTAATAAGCTCTTGAAGCCAAGCTAGGCTGCAGACATTGGTAATGCTTGTGGTGACAAGGTATTTCTACTCCCTGAGCTCCCCCATTGGTGACACAGACTGGACACTGTCATCGCACATCAGACAACGCACAGGGTTTGACACAGCCTCTGTTGTGGAATTTGGGGTGATGATTTATACAAATTGAATCATAACTGAACCCCAACTATGGCTCTGCTATTCAAAGAAATTCTGTATCTCATGTGTTGATACCACAAAAGGAATCGTACTCCTTAACAGTCCCTGCACTGTTGGCGGGAATGCAGATTGGTGCTGTCAGTCGCTACGGAAGGCAGTGTGGAGGCTCCTCAAAAAATTACGAATAGAATTACCGTACGACCCAGCAATCCCTCTCCTGGGCTTCTATCCAAAAAATCTGAGAACATTTATCCATAAAGATATATGTGCTCCGATGTTCATTGCAGCCTTATTTACAGTGGCCAAGACATGGAAACAAGCAAAATGTCCTTCAATAAGTGATTGGATAAAGAAGATGTGGTATATATACACAATGGAATACTAGTCTGCCATAAGAAAAGATGAAATAGTGCCATTTGCGACAATATGGGTGCATCTTGTGATTATTATGTTAAGTGAAATAAGTCAGACAGAAAAAGCAGAGAACCATAAGATTTTACTGATATGTAGGATATAAAACTGAAAACAACAAAGGAACAAGACAAACAAATGAGAAACAAAAACTTATAGACACAGACAATAGTTTAGTGGTTACCAGAGGGTAAGGGGGGTGGGGGGTGGGAGATGAGGGTAAGGGGGATCAAATATATGGTGATGGAAGGAGAACTGACTCTGGGTGATGAACACACAATGGGATTTATAGATGATATAATACAGAATTGTACACCTGAAACCAATGTAACTTTACTAACAATTGTCACCCCAATAAACTTAAAAAAAATAAAAGTTTAGCTTACACCAGATTTTCTTAAAGTGGCCTAGTCCTTAGAATATTGGATACACTAAGAAGCACAATAAATTTCTGTAAACATTTCCAGTACATAAGTTGACTATATAAACCATCAACCAGGCAGAAACACCAAATTAGTGAGGTTAAGTCTTATTTTTCGTAAGTTAAACTATAATAAGCATAGAAACAGAACAAAGAACTTGTAATAAAGAAGTTAAGGAGATACATTATTCTAAATGGGGAAAAAATTGCACTGGACGGCAAGGATTACGAGGCCTGGGGCTCGGCCTGCGTCGTCACAGCTGCACCCAGGACCCGGGCATGCTTGGCACATGGCCAGTGCTCAGCAACTCCTTGTTGAATAGTTTTAGTAACTGGCACTCACTTCTCATAAACGTGTTACCACTCGACTACTATAATTTTCTAAGAAACAAATGCACTCAAACTGCTTTTGAATCCTCTCTTTAGGGGTCCACACAGGGACCACTGCCTAGTTCAATCTGCCCACTAATGAGAGCATTTTGTCAACTGGCTATTTAATTTTCATGGGACCCAGTCCAACGCAGACTGACTAACGTGGAATTCCCTTTATAACTAAACCATGGCAAGTTTCCGTCGTCTCTGGGTGCCCTCAGCAGCATTTGCAAGGTGAGTGAAAGGACAGCGTAGATGGCAGAGTATAGGTGGCCCATTTCCTCTGACACTCTTTGATGGCTAGAGGCATCCTGCTGGTGGAAGTTCCTGAGTGAGTTCTCCAGAATCAAAAAAGTGTTTTCCTATGAACACTTTCTACTTGCAAGAGGAAAACAAGAGACCAATTCCCCATATCAATATTGGATTGACAAGAAATCCAGGTTGAAAAAAAAAAAGGATCTCTTTTTTATTAAATAAGAAATTCAGACAGGAAGTGAAACAGACATACAATGTCCAGATGAAATAACTGAGGTGTGGCCCAGCCCATCATGTTAAATGTCTGTCTCTGGGCTGCGCTTATCAACTCTCTTTCACTAGTGCTGAAGATACTGAACTGACGTCCTGGGGTTCGGACACGAGGGTGTGGGTGCTTCAGCAGAGATGGAGGTCACATCAGTCACCTGCACCCACTGGGTGGGTGGATGTTAGCCCGCGCCGGACCAGGGGCTCCTCCAGAGACGGGGCACCTGCTTATTGCATACACGATTTTAACCAGAGTTGATTTTCAGAGCAGTGAAACCAAGAAAGTTTGTGACTGACTGAAAACACACGTGCACACGTGCACACACGCACACACGCACACACATCACATGTGTGCCCACATGCACACCACATGCATAGACATGCATATATGCAGCTTGCACACACATGCACACACATGCACCACACACATGCACACAACATACACACATGCACACCACACACATAAACACACACGTACACGCGTGTACACACACACATAAACACACACACGTACACGCGTGTACACACACGCACATAAATACTGGCCTTGTTTTTATTCCAGGCATTCCTCTATGAACTGACTTACTGATAATGTGGTCTTTTGGAAGCTCAAACAGCATTATTTTCTCAGCACCATTCTCCAATATCCTTTCTTTTGGCAACCCCTGAAAAAAATCAGGTTTAAAATTTCCTCTTACAATAATCTTCAAGAGGTAGTTTTGTCTATCCATGAAAGGACCTGTGACCACTGTATAAGATTTCTTTATCAGCTGTGCTGCCTTTGCCCATCTTTCATGATTTTTTGGAACTCTAGCAATCACATGGTAGGTCCATTACGTTGACTGTACAATTCCTTCGTCAGATATGGAGCCCACCAGGAAAATGTGCGGGGTCTCCATCCCCACAGTTACAGGAGCAGGAAGAAGCGTTTCAGTTGTAAGCAGAGTCCTGCTTCCCTGTGTGCTAATAAGGTCTAGGCTGCACTAAGCGCTCAGAAGCTCAGGTGAGCACTTCCTGGGTGAAAGGCTCAGTATCCCCTCCCCTGCCTTTTTTCTCTTATTTGGAAAGTTCCCAGGACAGTGCTTCCGTCTACAGTTCATGGTTCAGCTGCCCTGCTGAGGGGTCTGGGCAGTTTCTAGAAGCATCGAGTCCGACAGCCTGGAGGGTAAGCTGTCCTAAACCCCTTTCCCCCGGAGCCAAAAAGAGTCACTAGCCCGAGAGCGACAGTGAAGGCCAGGTGCAGAGTGTGACTAACCTGTGGCCTGAAGGGACTGTGCCTGGCTGCTCACGAATGTCAACTTGAATTTCAACTGTCCCCGAGTACAGAATGCACACGTCCACCAGGGAGCCCTTGAAACTTTCAGAAGAATTCCTGAAGATCCGGAAAGGTGTGCAAGGGAGACACAAGTTGTGATGCAGCCGTGATTCCGGTTTTTATGTCTGCATGGTACACAGAGTGGCAGAAAACGGCGAGGACAGAAAAATAACACAATGGCTCCAAAGACGGCTCTGACAGCACACAGAAGAGCATGACGATTCTGCGGACAGACTGCGCTCTCCCTGCCCCACCCCTGGGCAACTGGAACCCAGACCTGCTCCACCTGCTCCACCTGGTGTCCCCACACCGTAGTAACGGGCAGTGTCCTGAGCTGCTTCACCCTGCAGGGAGGGAAAGCCCAACAGGGGACCTTGCTGTGTTCAGTAGAATCTGAGTTGTTCTTTTCAGCCCGTCAGTGAAACACTGGGTGTCACTCTGGAGCAGATGCCGCTGCCACAACAGAAACCTTGCTCTCACAGCACTGTCACTTGCTCTTCATGGCAGAGATCTTGGCGCGTGGAAAGAGACAGACGCCCTACATCAGTAAGGGACCCAGAGGGCTGGGTCAGAGGGGCCCCCTCACTTCCCTCGGCCGACTGAAAGCCACAGCATTTCTGAAACTGTGTGCCCAAATTGTCACTGGTTGCAGTGGCGCAGTAACGAAACGTAAAGTCCCTGGCCTTTATGTTCACTCAGCATGCGGAAGGTGGGGGTGGAGGGGTCGGAGTGGGGAGTGTCCCACGTCCACTCACTTACCTGGACACTCATGGAAACACAACATGACCATGTGCAAATGGCAAAGCCCCTGCGTCTAGACATTAGGGATGGAAGCCCAGCGCGTCCCAATCAGGGGCGGACACGGAGATGATGTGCGAGGACATCACACATCAGAAGACCCTGAAGAAACGTGAGTGGTGCTGGCGAGCAGTGGGACATGTCCTTAGGTGAAGAGAGGGTGGCTGCAGGGGATGGGGCCTTTAACGGCCAGAATGCATGCTCCTTCAAAGGATCACAGACTTCTGAGAGCACCTGCAGCAGGTGGGGACGACTGTGGTCAGGGCTGGACAGATGGTTCCACTGCGAAGAGGCGAGCAGGGCCAGGCCCGGGGTGACCCCTGGGGAGGCTGCGGGCTCCGCAGCTCAGGGCATCACACAGCCGGGGAGCGTGGGTCACTGGGTCCAGGACAGGTGACCACTTCCCGGACCTTCTCGTGTAGCCGTGCATCAGTGTGACTTTTGTCCCACGATGCTCCTAAGAATCTAACGTGAAATGCGGAACCTTTGAGGGGTGCATGAACCCTCCCGAACCCCATGCCCAACACTGAAGTAAGGACCCCAACCTCATAGTGCTCAAAAAGTAAAAGTGAAAAATGAAACATGAATCATTTATGCTTTGATGGACCCGAATTAGTATTTTCACGACAAGCAACTTTCTTATCGACTTTCAATGTTGTGAAGTTTCCAGTGAGAATACAGTGTTTTCCCTAATACAGGGCCTCTCAGCCTCATGTTTGCCCAAGGGGAAACACGCAACTGCCGCCCTGAGCGAGCTGGTATTCTGGGGACACCAACGCGTCGGGGCGCCTCAGGGGTGGGGGTGACCGGTGACATTCTATCCCAGGTTCTCAAATTGGACTTGAGTCCTCAGCACATTTTAGTCCATGCACAGCCCAGTAATGCCACAAGTTCAATGGCTGGTGGCAGGGCTGTCTCTTCCCAGAGTTTGAAATCAGAAATTAGTACCTGGGAGGAGACAGTTTGGGAGAAAATCACGTTTAAGCTTTTACTGAAAACGTGTTGAATGGTAGCCTTGATTTGGGGGCATTCCGTCGTCCTTTTAGTCTCCCGAGCAGAACCTCTTTGAAATGTGTGGGTATAACTTTTGGGGTTTGGATCTGTAAGAACCGTCTTCCCCTCAAACGCACCTGGAAATGATAAAAAGAATTCCAGCTGCCTATTTTGAGACACGTTGGCAAAGTTTTCCAAGGTGTTTACGGTTTAGCCCCAGTGCAGGTTCCTGGAAGGCTGTGTTTCAAGGCCAAGGGCACAGACGCAGGTGTGGGTCCCACTCCTGGGCTGGATGCACTGCTCCAGCCTCCCGGAGACCACAGCTAAAAAGACACGTTTCCAGTAGTTGCTCCGACTGCCGCTTTGAAGCACATCAACTGAACATCCTAGGAACGAAGGGACACACACAACCTCACAGACATCCTTCTGCCCACGTAGAAAAATGCACATCAAAGCGGCCAAGTGGGGTCTCCGGCATTGGGAGTCAGTGGGAATCTCTTCATTTAAAGACCGCAGATACTTTTAAAACCGTAGAGTTGTGTGTTTGTCTTATAAAACATGGAGCAGAGTCTCTTTGGAGGAACAAACGTCTGAGCAGCCATAGATGAGATGCAGCTGCCCGCAGGGCCACAGAGAGCCTGGAAATGAGCCCTGGCAAGGAGCAGCTGGAGCCAGAGGGTCTGTGCAATGTGTGGGTGCATCACACATGTGTGTGGTCTGTGTGCCTGTGTGGCATGTATGTGTGTCTTCATGTGTGTGTGTACACAGTGTGTGTGTGTGCATGTGTGTGTGTCCCTGTGTTGGGGCAGGAGGGCTGGCACAGCGCTGACCCCCCACGGTGTCTGCAGGCGCCGGCCCTCAGGGGTCCTCTCACAGGACGTGAGTCTGGTTCAGGTCAGGAGAAGATGATGCCTTCATGCCCGTGGACAGACATGTGTTTCCTCCTCCTGACCTGCTTCTCCTGGCCGTGATGGGCAGACAGCCAGTGTCCAGCCCCAACCCTGTAGAGGCAAGGGACTTTGGGTGCCCACAGAGAGGGTTGGGGTCTCCAACACTAGGGAGAGAGAGAAGTGGAGAACGTGAAGGCCCCAGTTACTGGGCCGGTGTTGCCCAGAGTGTGGCCATGGAGACTTGGGAGCTCACTCTAATCAAGGGCCAGACACCCTCATGGGACAATTATGGAAATTATGATTCAAATGTCCTCACAATATGGCCACACCCAAGGTGCATGAGGCCTGCGACCTTGCCAGGCCTCCCTGGGGGCCTTGCCTCCCACGGTCGGCAGAGCCTGGGGTAGCTGTGTCTGGCGTGGTTCAGCTCCTGTGTGCAGACACTGAATTGATTGTCACCAGCTCAGCACACACAGGACTTAGCAGGAGGTTTTCTCCACACGCCCTGGACCCCTCATCGAATCTCCAGGAAGCGCTCCCGAGCCTGTCTCTCCACTCTAGGACAGAAAGCAAGTGGAGATGGGCAACGTCAGGGACGAACCCTGCAGCGCCCGACTGACGAGTCTGAGATGGCAACACTGCTTTTCGGCTCAGAGGGTGGACTCCAGGGTCATGTCCATGACGTGGCCCGCACGGTGGAGAACAGCGTGCTGAGGCGGCCAGCACAGGCCTTAGGGCCGCCGGTGGGGGGGCCCTGCGGTGAGCGTGTGAGGGGCCCCCTCGGGCTGCATGTGTGAAGACACAGGTTTTCTTCCAGCTGTCTGCGATCACCGATGTAAACTGGGGTTTGTGGGGAGAAGAATGCCCCACGCGGGACACCTGTAATTAAAGCCACGCATCACTGGAAGTCCCTGCCACCCTTGCTCGGAGTTTGGTCACTCGGCAGAAAGAGCGTTCGTGCACGGTGCAGACAGCAGGTAAACAAGTGTCAGTGGAAAGCAGGTGGGGCTTCACTGATAGCTGCATTACTAATGCATGAAGAGGGAAGATGCAATCATTCTTTTAATCATTGTACACGTTTTATTTCCAGGAGCCCATTAAGCGAAAGGGGCAGGTAGACGTTCTCCACAGCAGGAGGTCACGTGGTTTCGGGGAAATCGGTGACCCAGGGTCATCAGGATGCCAGTGATCCCGGCCGGAGGGTCATCTCGGTGCGGCCAGGTGGCTAGTGTTACTGCCTGGAGGACAGAGAGCAGGTGAGGACTCAGGGCCCAGTGGGGCTGGGGTCAGGGGCGGGCCATGGGTCAGACAGGTCCATCGAGTGGCCACCAGTGAGCTCCCCCCCCAGGCCCCTGTCCTCTCCCAAGTCCTGCCTGGGGGGGGGGTTGAATTGTGTCTCCCCCCAGTTACGCACTTGATACCAAATTCTTAATGTGGTTTCTTTCTCCTTTTCACAGGCCCCCACCATCTCCTGTCCAGAGGTTCTTTGCTCTGAATAACAGCCTCTCGCCTGGGGTCCGGTGGTCAGTACCTCGTTTCAGGCACATACCCTGCACTTTCCTCGTGAACCGGATCCACGTGATAGGGGCTGGGGCGGGGCTCTGTAATCAGGACGGGGCGTGGGGTGAAACACCTGGTGACTGCTTTCCTGAAGGAAGCCCTGACTGCTGGGGATGCAATTCTATTCCACTCGTATCCTTTGATTTTTTTTAAGAACAAGATCAAGTGTTTTCTGCCAGGATCAAGTTTTCATAACCATAGAGAATAAATATTTTAAAGCCCGTAATTCAAACGGGTGGCACGCTGGCACATCTGGGTCAGGAGGTAACGGTGTGAGCCGCGAGCGCGTGGGTAAGCCGGGCACGCAAGCCGCCTGCCTAAAAGTGGGCTGACTTGTTTAAGCAGCTCCACTCACAGTAGCAGTGGCCGGGCTCTCAAACACAGGGCAGTCTGCCTGGCTTTCGCACACTAGGAGAGTTGGGGGTATTTGCAGGGGCATGAGAACCCCGCCTTTGTCACCTTCCCGTGCCCACCAGCCCTGCAACCCCATTGCACGCTGTCCGTCACCCCTTGTCCCTTCTCCCTGCGCTGCTTATGCAGCCACACATAGGTGACGCTGAATAAACAAACTGTTGAAATCTGTGCCTTAAATATGGGGACAGAAGGAGCTGGGGCTGGAAGATCATTGACTGCTTGGCGCAGACAACAGCTGGGACGTCCTAGAAAACAAGAGATGCCGCTGAACGTCTTGAGTTCCCTAAAAGCTACCTTACAAACGCAGCCCGGGACAGCCGGTCCTTCTGGGTCTTTTCTGGAAGTGAGGCAGGGCAGATGACGCTTTCTCTTCAGCGAGATACCTGAGGTGTTTTAATGCTTTCCTCAACATTCTTGTTTTGTTTTGCTGTCCCTTAATGGCCCTTTCCACATAGTCCTGGAGCATGGAAATCCCACCCGCAAGTTAGGTATTGTGTTTCCATGTCTTCCACATGCCTTCCCGCAAACTGCCCCATGTTTTCTTTGCTACAAGAGAGGACACTGGCTTGTGGGGTGGTTGTGTCAGCCAAGAGCCTCACCTCCCCTTTGGTCGTGCTGGGCTATCAGCCTCCCTGCAAGTAACAAAGCACTGCTCTGGGAATAAGTGCCTGGGTTTTAATGTGCGATACCCGCTCTGTCTGGACAGCCACCTCTTCCCATTCTGGTTCCTGTGGCCCCCTGCGCTCCTGACCGTAGGGTCACCGTGCAAAGCCACCTCTTATGGCTCAGAGTTCCTAAACGTGTGGGTGATTTAACGAGATCCACTTGCAATAACAGCCTGTCAAGAAATGCATTTTCAACTCATTCAAAGTTGCCTTTGAGTAAGATGTGCTCATCTAAATACTGTAATTCCCACAACAGCCTGACGAAATCTGCATACACGGCCCTAACAACCCCCAGAAAGTCAACGTCCCGGCCAAAGCCTGTTTTTGAGCCTGAAGCACATCCATCATCACGTCAGGATGGGGACACTCGTGGCTTCTCTGCAAAAGCCGAGTGGTGTTCTGCACACGGCTCTGCAAGCAAGATGTCCCACGGGGGCTGGGAGGAGGGCCCCGAAATAGCCAGAATGTGTGCCATGAGTATGCTGCCCAGATGCCTGAAAGGAGCGGGCTCAGGCAGCGATAATATGAACCCGTTCTGAGCTGGTATCACGGGCGCACACATACCCAGTTGATGACAGAGCAATGGGTATCATTCGTTTTAAGGATCTCCGGAAAACTGAGGATGGGTGCCGAAGTGCAAGCTCAGATGGGGAACACCATGCCCGCCCCATGTGTGGATCTGTCCGTCCGTCTGATCTAGCCCAGAGCCCTCCTGCTGGGACACACACACACACTGGGCCTGCAGTTACTGGCTGCTCCGCGCGGTTTCCAAACACTTCAGCGGCACGTGCTCCTCTGTCGTGTGGAAACTTTCTGGCAGCAGCCTGCCCTCCACAGATACTTCTCCCCGTTGGGGTGACATGGTGTTGCAGGGTCCCCCTTTGGCCCCCCATTCAGTATTCCGACAGCAGAGAGACTGGTCAGCCACAGGCGCCCTCTCTGCACTCCTGTTTTCACACTCAGCTGTTTCCAGGGGTTGAGATGTGGGGAGGGCGGTTCCAGGTGCCGCAGGTCCTGCGTGGCGTGTAGGGGTGCTCACCGGGTTCTGGCTGTGGAATGCACCCACCAATCTCTCCGTCCCTTGCAGCCTCACCTGGTTTGCAGGATGTGTGCTTGTAAATGCCAACATCTCTCGTGAGACATGAGAGGTGAAATCTCTCAAGGGCAGACTAGGTCTGGCCACTACGTTTGCATTTGCACAAAGCATGTGCAATGGGGACTAGGTTTCAGACAGGCTTTGAACTTGAAGATTCTGGGATTTTTTTTTTTTACACAAGAAACTTAATTCTTACTGAAAAGTTACCAGTCTTTTGCGCACCAGGAAGACCCTTGCTTCCTCGGTGACCCCCAGACCCCAGAGACCCCCACATCCAGGCGTAGGCCTGTCCAGCTCCTTGACCATCAGGACACACACGGTGGCCTGGATGTCCCTGCCTGTGGGGTGCAAAGAGCGGTTTTCTGCCCAGCACTTGTCCCATTGTCGCTCGGCGTGGGGATACCATGCGGACCCTGACTGACAGTGTGAGGATCTGAACACTGACATTACCCTACATTACGAAAGAGAAATAAGTTTCTCTGTTGTGATTCTGTAAATCTGCTTTCCCAGCAGAGAGGTTAACTGACCCTCGGTCCAAACGCACAGGCCACCCTGACTGAGGGCTGTGCTGTTTGCATGCGTCCTGCTCACACGCGTCACTGCCCTGAGTGCCTCTTGTTCACACACTGCACCTCGGGACGTGTGTGGCATGACCAGGCCATCGAGGGCTGAAGAAACTCAACCCTCACATTCTCATTCCGTCCTACAGACCCAGAACTCTCTAGGAATGGTTGAGGATAAATATTTCCATATAATTGAAAGTCAGAAGTTTGAAAATTTAGGCTATCCGCAACACAGCTTTGTCCCCAGGAGAAACAGGAGCTATTCGCATGGGTGAACTCACTGATGTCATGAAAACAGAAAATGAGGCCACACGCACACGCCCAGGTGACGGTGTGAAGGCTTGTACACCTGCTACCTTTCTATGCTGTGTACGGGAAGTGCACTCACAGATACAAATGCTGCGTATTCCTCCTCCCCAAATCTGGGGACACAGCAGGAATGAAGGCGTTCTGTTGTGAGAGCTCTGGGACACAGGAAACAGGAGGAGAATGGAGAGGTGGTGGTGACCTGGTAGGTTCTGAGAGGGTCCATGCCTGCCCGCATCGCTGTGAGCACCTCACACTCCTGAGAGGACAGAAAATAAGTGAGGAAAAGAAACATGGCAGTCGACCAGCAGTGACCGCACGCGTGACCAAGAGGGACCTCGACAGGATTCTAATTACCCTGTGGAAGAACAGGAAAGCTTCCAAGGGCGTCTAAACCAGACACTCACATGCCTTTACCCTGGGCCATGTCATCCTTTCCTCTGCCAATCTCGGCCCACTGACCTCCCCAGCCATCCAGGGGGCGCGGGGCCCATCGCTGAAGACACGTGCTGCGTAGAAGATGAGAGGACTGCGGCAGTAACAGCTCCTGCAGTTAGAATGACTTCCAGACACAAGCACTGCACTCCGAAGACGATTCTCCCAGGAGCGTCGGCACCAGCAGGACACGTGTAGCAGGGCGCCCCGTCGCCAGCCCCGTGGGCCCGCCGGTGTTGGGGCTCCTAGGACAGCTCTAGGACGGCAGCGCCCTCCCTCCCCGGCCTGGGCCACCGAAGTGAAGTCTGAGGACATGTGGGTGGAGATGGCTGACAAGACACAGCCACACCACTCAGAGTGGGCCCTTGGAGTTTAGGTTAGAAAGGTTTAGACGCCCCTTTAAGTTTCCTTCTGCATCATTCAGAATGAGCCTTTTCCTCTTTTTCCACAGGAGGGCACGCTATTCCGGGGTCGTCACATTTTCTGCTTCTGGGTTTGCCCCCTGAGTTAAAACCGTGTCGAGACATTTGGGATGAAAAGAGAGAAGTGTCCGTGAAAAAGACACAGGCTCCCCTGAGCTTCCGAGGCTGTGATGCTGGTGGTGTTTCGCTCTCATTTCTTCCAGTCCCCACTTTCAAGGCAAGAGTGTCACATGTCCTGCAGCATGATTTTAGGGTGACACCTGAAGCAAAACTAAGGGGAAGTTTTTCTTTAATCTTAGACGACGTCTGCCTGTTAGGATGAGCTTTGTTCTTCCTGCAGCCGTGAATCGTGCCCCTCCCCGCACCCCTGAACGTTTGTGTCTCTGACAAAACAATGGTTTCATCTGCGCCCCTATTACCTGTGGTCCCGGACTGGAAACTGTGACTTGAAAACGGTGAGTCCTCTGCTTGCGCGAAGGCCAAGGCTGCCTTTTTCTCTTTCAAAGACAGATCTTAGAGGGTTTCTTTTAAATTTAAGCTGACATTCGTAGGGATTTGAAATCCTGTGAAATATTAAAGGCCCATCTTTATCTTTAAAATATACTTTTAAAACCTGTTCTCTGTGGGCCTGTGTTAGTCTCTGGATGATTAAGTGACATTAAACAGCAAGTGAATTAGACCCAGCAGGAATCACTAAATGGAAATGTATGTTTTAAGAAGAATTGATTCAGGCGGCTGCGCCCCAGGCCCGCTGTCCGGGAGCAGGCTGCTCGGTCCCGGGCTCTGCTGCGGCGGCGGGCCCCACGGCCTGGGGTCCTGGATGCTTTTCCCGTTTCACGCCGCCCGCACGTGCCGGCTGTGCCGCTGGTTTGTGTCGGTCACCGGTTCTGCTTCCCCTGCCTTTGGCCGCGCCTCCGCCTCCGACGACCCGGAATCGCCCTGCAGCAGGAATCCACGCAGAGAGGCTGTGCCAGCGGTCCTGAGACCGGGCCCGCGAGGCTGCCCAGGAGGGCCGGGGTCTGGGCCGGGTCTGGGCCGGGTCTGGGCCGGGTCTGGGCCGGGGCTGGGCCGGGTCTGGGCCGGGGGCTGGGCCGGGTCTGGGCCGGGGCCTGGGTGGGGGCTGGGCCGGGCGGGGGCTGGGCCGGGGGCTGGGCCGGGGCTGGGCCGGGGCTGGGCCGGGGGCTGGGCCGGGGCTGGGCCGGGCCTGGGTGGGGGCTGGGCCGGGGCTGGGCCGGGGCCTGGGCGGGGCCTGGGTGGGGGCTGGGCCGGGGCTGGGCCGGGGTCTGGGCCGGGGTCTGGGCTGGGGGCTGGACTGGGGTCTGGGCCAGGGCCTGGGTGGGGGCTGGGCCGAGGGCTGGGCCGGGGCTGGGCCGAGGGCTGGGCGGGGGCTGGGCCGGGGCCTGGGTGGGGGCTGGGCCGAGGGCTGGGCCGGGGATGGGCCGGGGCTGGGCCGGGGTTGGGCCGGGGCTGGGCCGGGGCGTGGCCGAGCTGCCTGCTGTTGTGCAGGGGGAGGCACGCTCCGTCCCCCGCCTCCTGCCTCCCGCGCGAGGCCCACTCTGCCCATCTTCCCCAGGCCCATGGCTGACCCCACCGCCCTGCTTCAATGCCTGGACCTTTTGTATTTCTGCCGAGACCCTTGGTCCACATTTCCTGGGTCCTCTTCCCCAGAGGGCATCTGACCTGGGGTCTCCGGAGGCCTGAGCGCACCCTGGACGAACGGTCGGTGGGCGTATGAGCTCCAGACCTGCCAGCTGTTGTAGACACGGCTTCCGGACAGCCAGCTGAAGGACAGCACGGCTCTGAGGGACAGGCAAGGGATGTTGTTGGCTCTGTGACACAGGTCAGTGGCCTGGAGCCCAGGGCTAGAAGGCCCACCAAAGTCCGTGCATTGGGATGGAGTGAAGGCGCCAGCTCTCACCAGGGACTCTGGGCACCGTCGGTGATGTTTGTGGTTGTCACCACTGGTGGTGCTCCTGGCTCCTGTGGGGAGATGCCACGGATGCCGCTCAGTGTCCTACAACGTGCAGGACAGGCTGCCACCAGCAGCAGCACGGCCCAACACGCCTGCAGTGCCCAGGCTGGAGGAGCAGCGGCTCTGGACCGGCCGGGACCCGGGTGTGACTTTCCCCTGGTTCACGGGACCCTGGAAGTCACCCATCTGCCAGGAGCCTCCATCTCCTCGCCTGTGAGATGGAGACGGTGGTCTCAGGGCCCACCTGGTGTGAAACACCAGGGCACAGTAGGAGAGCAATAGCATGAGCTGTCACCTCCAACAGCTCTGCACTGTTTCACAAACACACACGAGGAACAGTGTAAGCTGGTGAACTTCTCGTGCAGCAGCTACAGAAAAGCATACTTTCCAAAGGCCTTTTCAGTCATGTCTAGAATGCAGTCTACACCTCACCACAATAAATAAATAAATGCACCCAATAGAAGGAAACCTTCGGGAGGGTCTTCTCTCGCCAGTGATGGTTTCCTGTCAAGGAAAACAGACAAAGAAAGCTGTGGGCAGGGGCATTTTCAGGACGTTTACGCAGGAACTTTCTCTTCTTCGAAACGTGGTTTTGAGATGCACCCTCACAAGTGCACGCTCAGTACTTTGGGGAGAAACAGGGCACTTTGTCCAGGGCAACCCATGTCACTCCCAGAGTTATGCGTAGCCTGCCTGCCATCCTGAGTTCAGAGGTGAAGCAGCCCAGAGAACAGGCCACCAAATGGGACTGTGCCCACGTTTGCGATGGCTCTAGGCAAAGTCATAGCCAATGGATGTGCACACATTGGCAGGCAGTGCCAGCCGGACAGGGTTTTCATTTTCCTTGCAGGAAACATAGCAATAGGCTGTTTTAATTTTAAGTTAAATGCTTCTTTCTTTTTTGATCGTGGTTTCGTCTTGTGCGCATGTGGCTTTGCCAAAGGGAACACCACCCACATCAACATATTTTTGCAACATTACTTTTACTCTGGTGGTAATTCAATTAATGAGAAAGATTGGAATCGCGGATGTGCATACTTTGCTAGCATAAACTTGTCATAGTTCTCTGATGTGGAATAACATCCACAGAATCTTTAAGTACAATCACAGGAAAGAATCAGCGTTGCATGCATTTATAAGTGGAAACAATTTTGCTACAGTTGTGAACGCTTAACACAGATGGTATTAACAACCACGGAAGCCCTGCTGTTTCCTAAGCCTGCCAACGAGTGGTACTTTCTCTGGACCTTTCGTTCTCTCTCCAACGCAGAGTTCCTGGAGAGGTCAACTCCTGTAATAACTAACAAACCCTCAGACAATCTGTCTTTTCAATGCTTTCATATATTTCACATCTTTTACGTAAAGCCCCCGGTAACATGCCACTTACATAAGAACACATTAATAGAGAACTTTTGCAAACAGCTTCAGAATGTGGAAGGAATGACTTTGAACATTTTCAAAGAGATTATGCTCCATTTTCATGTAGAGAAGAATTTGCAGTTGAACAATAAGGAGAAGCAGACATTTATCAAACCTTTCACAGCGCAGATTTTTATCTGTGCATCACAGCTCTGTGTGGCCCCTGCAACTATTTCAAGTCTCTGGAAGAAGCTTCTGGGAGTAACCACCTCACCAGGATTGTTTTTCTGGGAGAAAAAGCATGCCTTTCCCATCCCCGCATGATCCAAAGCCCTTCTTTGTCCAATTAGCCAATGGTAGTGTCACGTCATTATGCTCCACAGAAAATGATCTTTAAAAAACATTGAGCAAACACATGTAATCTAATGTAACTCAATCACCTTTGTTTTCTCCTCACCAGACGCAGATGGAAACGAGTGTGAGGTGGTGCTTGTTTTCACTGTTCCTCATTATCACTGTGACAAAGGACAAAGCCTTGAACACAGAGTCCCCAGAAGGGTCATGGAATCACGTGCTCCCAGGTCCAGCTCTTTTCGCACGAGGTGCAGACAAAGCTTTGCTTCTCCACCTCTGTTCTCGCTCCTCTGGGTGTTAAGCCCCAACCCCGCTCTCCATTCACAAGGTTCTCCAAGTCCCACAACATGGGGTGTGTGGGTACGTCTGATTTTCTGTGGCTTGTTGGCACTCAGTCCCACCTGAGAAGGATGAAACGCTTCCCTGGATCAAGGTGTTCAGGCTCAGTATTAGTTCACTTTGATTTTCAAGTATCCAGGTGGCTGAGGAGAGAGGGGCCAGAGATGACCCATTACCCAAGAGAGTTGGGAGTGAGCTATGTTGTTAGGACAGAACACAGTGCACACGTCTAAGATGCTGTCACATCAGTCGTTGAGCTAAGTTCCGGGATCATGTCCTGTGAATTACAGCCTATGAAAATAATTAGAAATGCCAAATAGATTTATGTGCAGATGTGTGTTATGATGTAATTCATGACAGTGAAATGTGAAATGCCTCCAAGTCCACTGGAAGGGATGAGGGTCGACACAGTCGGAGTGTCCCTGTAATAAAATCTTGTGCATTCACCTGCAAAATTGCTTGTATTAGGAACGTTGAAAAGTGGAATGAAAAAAAAAAACAAAAAAAAAAAACAAAACTCATACTGACCCTCACCTTATAAGGGAAAACATGAACACCTACACATGCATGAGAAAAAGTCTGGGGCCAAAAGCACCCTAACATGTTTAAAACAGATCTGTGAAGTAAGATCATGGATTCCTTTTTCAAAAATTTATTTTCAGTACTTTCTAACTGCTGCTTTCATTATCAGAACATTTAAAATCATATATTCAACTAGAATTATCGGCTCGCAAAATGCTGCTGATACATTGTGACTTGAAAGAGAAATTTCATGCCCACTGCACCATTTCTTGGGAGAACTGGAAACCGTCCACAATCTGATAGCCGTGGCCTGTTTAGGAGTCAATCAGTGCAGTGGACGCTGCATAGACATTCAGAGAGGTTCTGGAGAGGACCCAGAATGTGGGACAGCCTCCAGGACACATTTTTGTGAGCAAAAAAGAAACTATAAAACTCCATGCAGTGCCTGACTGGTTTGTCTCCTCTATAAGTAAACAACTAACCATGAGTTTCCAAGCTTGTTTCCGTACCTGGTTTGGGGATGATAAAAGCTCCAGGTGAAGTGTCAGGTGTGAACAGAGACCCCTAAGATGGTCTGATGATGCCTGGTGAGGACCCAGTGCCAGGAGAGGGGAGGTATAAACACGTCTGATGGGCTTTGTCACTCGGATTCATAAAGGATTGAATCTGAGCCAGTTCCATCTTCCTGTGGAGAAAATGGGATTGATGTGACCTAAAAGTTAGGAATGAATTAAAACTGGCCCAGGGCCTGGTGACGCAAGTAGCAGGAAACAAAGCATCGTAAAGAGGTGGGCACCCAGGAAGGGTCCCCAGTGGAGGTGAACATCCTGGCGGCCCCCGCAGGCTCCTCTGAGGGGCCGTTCAGCCTCAGCTGGCATCAGAGGAGCTGTGCATTTCCCAGTTAGCGGATGAACGGATTCTATACATAGAACACGGTGGTGTGGCCGACGGTGGCTTCCTGATGGTGTTCTGTACTTTACGTGCCGGTACTTTAGCGCCTGCACTAAAAGGAACTGCTGTATGTGTTATAAATTCCTTCCAGAATGATTTTGCTTTCAGCTGCGGGCGGGAGGGTGTCTTTGATACGAGACGTGAAGGATCGCAGGAAGGTGCGAGGATGGGGCCGCACCTGACAGGTGTGCTCCTGGTCCCAGGCCAGGCAACTTGCTAAGACTAACCTGGGGCACATTTACATTTGAAAACCAAGCCTGACACCAGAGAAATCAAAGTGTCTGACACAGCTGAAGGCTTTATGTTTGGAATGGAGTTAAAATGTGGGAGCTGGGTTCCAAGGACAAACTCCAGTGAGCGCCGTTGGTCCGGGCCCAGCTCCGTTACAGAGAAGAGGTCCCAGGACTGCCTTCCCTCACCTGCGCTGAGGTGTTGGAACCAACACAGGGCAAGTGTGTGGCACCTCCCAGCTCTGGTAGGGGACCCAGAGAACACTGCATGATGTCCTGGGCCACCTCTGCTTCACAGCGTCCACAGAGGGACTCAATACCCAGGGACAAAGCAGTATTTAGGGGGAAGAGAGAAAAGGGAGAGAGGGAGAGGGGGAGAGAGCGAGAGAGAGAGAGAGAGAGAGAGAGAGAGAGAGGCAGAAGAAAGAGGGAAGGAGACAGAGAAGGGAGAGGGGGAAAAGAGAGATTTTTACTTACTGGGCAGTATTGTAATGTGGAAATAAAAATTGTAGAAAATGAGAACTGAAGAGGATGTGGAAAACATTGTGAAACACATGTCGTTTTCAGTAAAAACCAAAGTTCTCATGAACCCAGACTTGAAACGAGAAAATGTCTCTAACCCTTCACACGATGATTCAATTACCCTTCTTTGTATTTTTCATTTGTATTCATTTGTATTATTATTATCAGATTAGAGCGGAGCGTGTGGCTGGCCCTGTGCAGCCCGGGCAGACGCACAGCTTCATGCGTGACGAGTGGGGACACCTTTCCTTCAGGGACAGTCACCCCCTCACTCTGTCCTCACCCCTCAGCCATTTATGTTCCCTCCCAGAACAACACCAGCGACATCTCTTTGTCATTTTTGTTTTTAATTCTGTGGAAATGATTCTTTCTGTTGATGGAAACATTTGGCCACAATGATGGTACGAGCTCTGTTCTAGAACAAGTCGTTTCCTTCGTAACGAAACTTATTTTTCTGGTTACAATTGACTAAATGTATCGCCCCCAGAATTAATATGCTGAGCTCCTGCCCCCAGTGTGATGGCGTCAGGAGGTGGTTAGACCATGAGGCTGAAGCTGTCATCACGGGATCAGGGCCCTTGTGGAAGCAGCACAGAGCTCCCTGGGCCTCCCACCAGGTCAGGAAACAGCCAGTGGACGGTGTCCACTGGACACCAGACATGGGATGTGCCGGCCCCTTGATCTTGGACGTCCAGCCCCCAGACTGGGGGAAATGAAGGCTTGTTGTGTAAGCCCCGGTGTGTGCAGTTCTGTTCCCGGATTGGAGCCCAGACTGGCTCAGACCCTGGGCATTTATTCATTACACCCCTTGTTCTGTGAACAGACGTCGTTTTTCAGGACTGCAGTCCAGTGCCCCACAAGGCTGACTCCTGATGGAAGGTCCAAGCACTCCCTGGGGGGAGGAGGGGACGTCTCCGGGACGTCCTCATGGGTTACCTGTTGGACTCAGGCACCAGCCCCTGCTGAGCTGAGGGAACCAGGCTGGGGAGCATACACCTGGTGTTATTAAAATCACTCAGAAACATGGATTGCATGAACAAACTTGCCCCTTCCAGCTTTTGGAAATGAAAAGAAAACAGCACCTGCACTGCCAGCTTGGAGCCAAGAAGGGTCCGACCCTCCCTCCTACCACCTCGGCCTCACCGGCCTGGACAGCACAGCACAGGTGGGCATGGAGCTGTGTTCTCTGGGACACATGAGCCGCCCATACCCGAGCTGGAGGGGAACAGTGTCCCCACCTTCGTGCGTTCAAGGCCCGGAGTTGTCAGGCTGGTCACTGTGCAGAGACCACCCCAAGGGCGTGGAAGTCCCGCTCCACAGCTGGTGTGAGCCTGTGTCCTTCTGGAGACCACGCTTTGCTCCCAGTGTGATGGGCGCAGTGGTTTCGATTCCAGGCAATTTCCTGCCACCTGACCATCCAGTGGCCTGGAAGAGCCATACCATCGATGTGAGTCCCTTACTTGTCAATCAAGACTGTGTAACCATTAAGTTTGAAAGCTGGCGCGTTCAGAGTAAGCCAGTGCTGGGACCGAGGTGGTGCCCTCGCGGAGATGGGGCGTCTGTGCTGGGATACACAGACACCTCAAAACTGCCTGGAATGCGCGTGAGGTCCTGGGGCACGGCACCGCGCGAGAGGGGACCTTGTGGCCCTAAGGGGGAAAACGTGTCTTGTCTCCCACTATCGAAACGCAGCTGAACGTGGCGGTTTGTCTGGTTAAACATCTTTGTCTCATCAGATGGCAGAGCAACATGCTTTTCATTTCTAAGATGTGATTAAACTCACATTTTTCCTTGATTGAGCTTTGCAATCTTTTATTTCGGAGAAAAAAAAAATAGACTTCAGAAGGGAGCAGCCTAGTGCTGTGACACTAGGTGAGACCATTAAATGTAATCCTCTTTTCCCACTCACTCCAGGGGTGATTTCAATTAAGTTTGTCCCGAATTTATCAGTTTCCTGCACGCTGCCATAAATGATTCAGGGCCACTTACATATTCACTGAGCAGAATGTGTTGAAAGGTACACATTATTGGTATAACTTTCCACAGTTTCTTCATAAATTCACCTAATAGGAGTTTCTATTATTTAAAACCCTCGTCCTGCACATTAAATGGTTGCGTTGCTCTCCCAGAAATGGGATCTAATCATTGACCATGTTTGGGGAGAGCTCCTGAGTTACAAAAGCCACCCTTCTCCCTGGCCTGGCGCTCCTGCCACGCTGTCATGGGGATGTGAAATATAGCATTTCTCCTCCCAAGGACGTCGCAGGAATGCACGTCTCCAGCACCAGAGCACTGGGGGGAATGCGGGTGTGCATGTGGGATGAATGTGGGTGACTGTGCAGACAGCAGAGACTAAAGCTATGTATCTGGGAGCAGGGTCACAGGATGTGGTAATAGGCCGAATTTATGTGACACTGAGAACATGGATCTGGGCTGAGAAGATGAACAGTTCAGGGCACATGATCCCCTTGGGCTGATACTAGATACGTGGGTGGGCACCTGGCTGCAGTAAGACTACACTTATTTGTCCAAAACGATTCACTGAGCACCGTTAGTCCCCTGAGAATTTACAGAAATCCACTGGGCCAGGATGTGTTAACAGGAGTCTGTTTGTCTACTGGCTGCCCAGGAAGTGTTTTCATTTGCTTTTTCCCTTGAAGAATTGTGTTAGCGTCTTACATGTTGTCTACTCACTTAACTAAAGGACAGCGTTAATATGAAAATGAGTGTCCTGCTCCCGTAACAGGCTCATTCCTCGTTAGCTACAGGCTGGATTTCACAAGGAAGGAACGAACCGACTGAAAGTCAGTAATTAGGAGAGTTAACAGACATGGGATGTTTTCCCAGCTCTTCCCCTTCTGCAACATCACTCTTCATGAATTCGTCCAAGTGAAAGATACATATGACAAGTATGTTCTCTGACCAAAATGAAGTAAAATTAGAAATCAGTATCAGAAGTAACTTGGTAAATTCACAAATAGATAGGAATTAAACAACACACTTCTAAATAATAAATAGCTCAAAAAGAAATCAAAAGAGAAATTCAAAAATATTTTGAGATAACTTAAAACAAAAACACAATATATAAAATTTTGTAGGATACACGTAAAACAGTGCCTACAGGGAAATTACAGCTGTAACGCGTGCAGTAAAGAAAAAAGATCTCAAGCTACTTATCTAACTTCCCACCTGAATATACTAGAAAATAGGAGAGTACACTGAACCCAAAGCAGTCAGAAGGAATGAAATAATAAAGATTTGAGCACA
Source organism: Rhinolophus sinicus (assembly GCF_036562045.2). Classification (NCBI taxonomy): domain Eukaryota; kingdom Metazoa; phylum Chordata; class Mammalia; order Chiroptera; family Rhinolophidae; genus Rhinolophus; species Rhinolophus sinicus. The sequence continues at coordinate 198,279,112 of NC_133753.1, read as the reverse complement.
AATAAATGAAGTCGATTAAAGGAAAACCATAGAGAAAATCAGTGAATCCAAAAATTAGTTCCTTGAAAAAAATCAACAAAAATGACAAACCATTAGCTAGAAAGACCAAGAAAAAAAGAGAGAAGACTCAAATCACTAAATTGGTATGAAAGAGGAGCTATAACTGCTGGCCGTACAGAAATAACAACCAAAATAGAAAACCATGAAAAACTACATGCCAACAAATTAGGTAATCTTGTTGAAATGGAAAAATTCCTAGAAAGACAAAACTACTGAAATTGACACTAAAAGAAACAAAACATCTGAACAAACCTATAACAAATAAAGAGGTTAAAAAAGTCATCAAAAATTTTCCACAATGAAACACTTGGGAGAAGATGAACTCATTGGTGAAATCTACTAAACATTTAAAGAAGAATTAATACCAATACTTCACAATCGCTTCCAAAAAATTAAAACATCAGGTAACACCTCAACTCATCAGTATTAATTACCCTGATACCAAAACCAAACAAATACATCACAAGAAAAAAAAATACAAACCAATGAATATAGACACAAAAATTTTCAACAAAATACTACTTAATCCAGCAAATATATAAAAAAGATTATACACCGTGACAAAGTGGGTTTTGTCCTTTGAATGCAAAAGTTGTTCAAAATATGAAAATTAACAATGCAAAACACCATATTAATAGAATAGAAGGAAAAAACACATGGTAATCTTAATAGATATACATATCGTTTGGCTAAATCTAACACTTTTTCTTGATAAAAACACAACAAACTAGAAACAGCAGGGGACGTTCTCAACTTGGTAAAGGGAATTTATAAACTCCCCACCACTAACTTAATACCTGATGAAAGGCTGAAAGCTTTCCCTCCAAGGTCTTATCATTTCTATGGACTATTGTACTGGAGGTTCTGGACCGGACCATTAGGCAGGAAAAAGAACCAAGGACATCCAGACCAGAAAAGAAAAATAAAAGTGTCTCCGCTTGCAGATGACATGTTCTTATAGACACGTTCAAGACATTAGCAGTTGAGCATGTTGGGATCCGCGGGCAGACATTAGCAGCTGGCTGTGCTGAGATACTGGAAGCCCCCGTGCAAAACCAGTGTCCTGGCAGTGGAACAGGGGCCCAGCCTCTGGCCCAGGGAGGGGACCCAGTGCAGCCGCTGGGAAAACTTCTCTCCAGCGGGACCACCTCTGCAGAACCTGCATAATTTGAATTCACATCCCTGACACTGATTTTTCCAATTTCTGTCTGAGTGTGCACGACCCCCCGAGGTGTCTCGTAGTTTTATGGGGGACTTTATTAGAAAGACTTCCTCGCCAGGAGATCAAGTTTGCTTCCCCGTGGCACTTCCCGGCCCTCGTTCTCATCTCTGAGCTTCTCAGGACATATCCAATTCTTTTTTCTCCCCGATCAAACTGCCCCAATGTGTGAATAGACGAAGAGGGCACATGCTTATGCGTAATGTAAGGTGGGCTGGGACGGAGGCAGTAAGTTGAGTTACCGAGCCAGTCATTCTAACCTTTTCCGAGCGGTATTTTGCAGAGGTCTAAGTGTCAGTGAGGTGCATGGCATTCCTTAAACTCGACTTTTCCTTGCATTCCTTTACCTCCATTGTGTTGGGTCCAGATGGAACATCTGAAATGTTTCCAGGCAACTTGCTCGGTGAACAATCTGACAAGTGACATGGCAGCCCCACCATTACTGATCACTCGCCATTAAAGTTTCATAGCTACGTTATTAATTATTGAGGCGTCACTGCTGAGGCCCAGCTGCGTGTCCCCATTCCCCACACAGGAAGGCCGAGCCCTCAACGCCATGTTCTGGAGCACAAAGCGGCTGCAGGTCCTGTCACAGTCCCAGTTTCTGAGGCAGAAAGAGAAAACAAATTACCCGTGTTGAAAACAAAGGCGGACCTTCACTGTAAATCCTCAGGATGTATTATAAACAGAAAAAAGAAGAAGGAAAATTTCTACTAACCAACTTTAACTTTAGCGACTGTCAGGGGGGACCTTTCTGTCAAGCGGTTTGCTGGGTCCCATCCTAGTGAGAACTGCTCTTCTGGAGATGCCATCCTGTCCATTCGCAGGGCTGTGTGAGCCGGCTGACGACAGAGTTTGACCATCCGTGGAAATTGCCCATTCCCTCCCCTGCCCTAAACGAGTGTGTGTTCACTTCCCCAGATGTGAATTTATCTTCTGGAATCATCGATAGTGCCTCACGGTTCTCACTGAGCTGTGCTCAGAAAAGCATTGCCCAATGTCATAGGTAAGAAGACACAGGAGAAAGATTACATATTGATTTTAGCTCGGAAACATGTTCTCGATGAAATTTAATTCCCCTATTTAAAATTACTCATTACTAGATGAAGATAAAGTGTGAGATCATTAAACAGAACTTAAGAATGGGGCATTACTTCATCGTCAGAGAGCCGCCGAGGCCGCAGACTCCAGCACACTCGCTGCCCAGTCTGCGACCTCAGTCTTAGGTTCTATGCCCTCAGGACGTGGGGTTGGGGCTCACAGGACTCAGAGAATGATGTCATGGAGAGCTGTCATTTTGTGCCTTAAGCACCTCACTAGATTACAAATTGGCACACTATAGTTACAAGAATACAAGAAAGTTTCTTTCATGACTTAATGCAACTTCATTTTAAAATAATTGGATTAAGCTACAAAAGTTTCAAAGACCAGAGCTAACAAACCTCTTTATTATTTTAAATGACAAATTAATTATATTAGTATTTAAAATCTTCACACTAGTTGACAAAAACAGCAAAACTGCTTCATGAAACTAATTAGTTTTACTCAAGTAAAAACAAAAACGTTAAGTGTTCACTTCAGTGTTGAATTATCTGCGTACGTCTGTAAGATGACCACACCACAGCTGGAACCCATCGCCCGCCCATCTCTCACGTGATAAAAGTCCGTTTTCCGTCTAATCATTTGTGAAATGGTTGTTGACTGGATGGAGTTCAGGGACAGGTAACTAGTCATTAACGAGTCGTTATAAGGAGAGAGGAGCGAGTCAGCGGTGAGCTCCTGGCCTGGTTGCTGAGACTGGGTCCAAGCAGCGTGGGAAGTGGGCACTCCTGTGTTCAGGTGCCCAGTCCCCAAACCACCCAGGACCCGTGTCCTTTTCAGAAGAGGTAGAGCTACCAGAGAGCGCCATGTCCACACACAGGCTCTGAGGAAAGCCCACATGAGGCCACAGTTGGAAGGCAGCCGTCTACAAACCAGGGAGAGACCTCTGACCGGGACCTACCAGGCTGGTGCCCTGACCTTGGACGTCCAGCCTCCAGACTTAGAGCAATAAGTGTGTGTTGTTAGGCCGCCCGGTCTGTGGTGTTTGGTTACGGCAGCCAAGCAGACTAAGACAACTGTATTCTGATTTATCTACTCAACAGTATTTTACTGAATCAAAAAAATTGATCATTTGAATGTCTTTTAAATAATGCCTCAATTTTCATGTACTCTGGACTTTTGCCTGATAGATAAAAACTACCATAAAAATACGAAAAGTACTGAAGTATCATTTTAATTTCATTTTTTTACTATAAACCAAAAATATATATACGCCAACATAAAGTAGGAAAATTTCTGAATGATGTCAATTAAAATAAGAAGAAAGAATGAGATTACATCAGGAAAAAAAGAAAAACAAAGACATAAAAGGAAATGGTGAATTACGGTGAGTTATAGCAGAGGAACCTCAGGAACTCCAGGAAACAGTCACCTGCTGTAGCTGGAAATTCCACCCTGTGAGTGATTCACATTTACCAAGATGGGTCTTTCCTGATGATTAACCCCCGACTGATTAATAGAAACTGGGGATGGAAGTTTAGTAATCACGGTGTATAACTGGCCTGCTTCTATCTCACAGTTGTTAAACCTCAGCAAATGCCTTTTAAAGAATCATTTTGCCTTTGGTTAGCATACACGAGCTGCCCTATTAAACGGAAATTCAGTTCTGATTTGAAGCAGTTAATCTGGAGACTTAACCACATGTGGACACCTGCAAGGGAGTGATTTCGGTTTACAGCCAGGGTCAGGGTCTGGTGATTCTGCAGCACGGACAGCATAAGAGCCAGCCATGCTCCTCAGACAAACGCAGGTTAACCTGCCCTACTGGTGTGCACATGGGTGTGTGCGCGGCCGTGTGTGTACACATGTGTGCCAGGGCCTCTGTGTTTAGACTTCAGACCCCAACAGCAAATTTTTCCACCAGAAAAGCACAATTTATTAAACATACATTAAAATCAAATTTCCACTGTGAAGGTTTGCAGTTTGGTAAAGTTAAAATCTTTCTATGCAGGGTGGCAGCATGCGACATCACGGCTTGGATGCCAGGGGTCCTGACTGTAGGCTCAGGGCTTCCAGCACCGTGTTGCCCAGCTCCCACTTCCAGATTTGCTTCAAAAAGGCTTTTTGACCTACATGTTTTCTAAGGGCCCCCACAGTCCTAAAAATATGGGCTGATACAATACTAATTGGATCACAAGTTTTAGTTAATTGCACAGTGAAATTCAAATGTGTTTAGATGTCGGTACATTATCATCTGTGCACAGCTACTAACAGCTCCAGCGAGAACAGGAAGGAACAAGCACAGAGGGATGTAAATACAGATACACACAGCCTCTCGGGGCCCTTGGTGCTGCCGTCTTTCTGCCTCAGGCTGACGCACCTACAGTGGTCTTTGGCCAGTAGATGGACGCGTACACGCCAAGGGCACCCCAGGGCTGGTGCATCTGAGGAAAGCTGGCTCTTTAAGTGCTAGTTTCTTCGAACATGTTGAGGCTTCTCTTAAACTATGTTTATTCAAAAGTAGTGACCGAAAAGAATCCAGAGAGAGAGAAGACGCCATGCACATTTGTTTGCCAAATTAAATTGTGTTTCTCTTACCTGTAGGAAATGATCAGTGTGCTATAAAAAGGAGACGGCTTTAATTGGCTGAATAAGTATATAAATAATTCAAATTTGCAAATGGTTATTCTCCATGTATGTGTATTATCCAAAAGTGTGTCCCTGGCACTGAGTTAAATTTATTGCGTTGCTCCTGCTAATTGTTTTTGTCGATTGACTTCTTGATGCGACGACTTATTTCAATAGTTTTCCTAATATTAATCACCACTGACGTCCTGAACGAAGTCAGTTCAGTCAGGGTGTATCATGCACAAGGCGTTGTGGATGTCAGAGCTGCATCGAGTAAATGTGGATTCCATCACTTTGGGGTTGACAAAAGCAATAGCAAAATTTAAAAACTGCAGTGTCGACCTTGGTCTGCCCGTGGTTGCCTAACAGATCACGTCCACTAGAGTCTCTGCACACTCAGGGCAGTGAGCAGGGCATAGCTCAGTGCTGCCGTGTCCCCTTCGTCCCCCACCCACTGTCCAGGGCCAGCAAATCCTCCCAAAGAGCCTCCGGGAGCCTCGTCCCACACTTTCTCTCTTCATTACATCTCACGCCCACCTTCCCTTCCTCTAATCAAAATAACTTCGTATTTAAACTTCAAGCTTTATTTCCCATAGTTCTGTCCCTGCTTTTTGAGGGAAAGTTATTTCAACACATTGAAAACTTCTTTTTTTCAGCGTAGTTCTTTCTTAAAATTAATTTTTTCTTGAAGCCTCAGGATATCAAAAGAGAGATAGAAGTGGTATTTGATTCACATAAATTAATTGGCTTGTTTAAGTTTATGTTAACATTTAGCAAAAGTCAATCAATCAGAAAATTGGGATGTTTTGTTGAACACAAGTTTTTAATGGGGGTTATTATTTGCACTCATATCTGGCTTACTGCTTACGTTAACGGTAATTTCTTCTGCTTGTCCCATGTCAGGAACCTCCAGACTTACAAAAATAGGCAGCTGCACATGGTGGCAACTTCTTTGATTGCTTGACTTGAAAGTCAAGTTGTGGCTGAACTGAACGGACACGGAAGTTAAATGGGGAAAGATACAGCCGTTTTGAAGTCAAGTTGCTGAGAACGCCTGACAGCAGTGGTCCACTTCCTGCAGATTCTAAGTGTGACATGCACCCAACAGATGTCCCCATGGCCAGTGGACATCTCCATTATTTCCTATCAAGTATTTAACAAGTGGAGTTAATGGCGTCCAACAGACTCTAATGTCAGCCTCCACCCAGTGTTGCCTTCGGTCAGGTGGTTACTCAGTTTCAGAACTTCCAGAATGTGTGTTTGTTTCTTACAATTTCTATGTTTTCCCGGGCCTGACCCTTGAGCCTAACCCTGAGTTGTCCAGTGCCTCTTGTCACGTGGAACCCAGTGGTTTTACCTTGCTTACGACACATTAAACTAAGAGTTGAAAAACATGCTTCTTACGGTGAAATCAGGATCCAGCGTTTGTGGAAGCAGAGAACCCTGAACGTTCTCCGAACTGCCAGGCAGAGACAGTGATGCATGGAAATGGGTCCACATGTGTTAGCGGAATTACTCTCTGATACGCGATCCCAGGCAGCTGGCCTTCTGTCGGCTCCAGTTGTGTTTCAACAGAACAACCTCAACTGTCACATTAAATTTTTGTCACAATTGGAATTATGTGGGATTTGAGATTTTGTTTGTGTTTAATTTATAATCTGTTTAGCTCTGTAGTTGTGTGGCTGATGTAAGAATAAGGCATTGACACCTACCATACAATTTGCACATATTTAAGAAACATTATAATAAAAGTGAAATTAAGGGAACATGTGGAGTCTGCAAAAACTTAGAAGGGGTTTAAGAGTTACCCAGATTTGAGAAACACAGCTAACACGTTTTAAGTTGCAATTTCAAGCATTATTATTTTTAACCACGAGATTAAAAATGGAAAAATTGGAGACATATAATTATTGAAATTCACCCAATTATATTAATTGGGTCAAATATTTCAACCTAGTAAAAATGATACCCAGAGTATGGCCTCGCAGGGACAGTGATCAATAAGCCGGAAGACGAGACCCACCCCCCACAGTCACCATGTGAAGTAAATGGCTGTAGACAAGACTGGGAAATCGTCACCAAGGCTGCCTCAGCAGTCAATGGGAGGCCAGCGTCCAGATGAGGGCCCCCTGCAGAGGGGCCAGGATGTGGCCGAGGGCTCCGCTGGACCTGGCCATTGCGTCCCGCCCACATTCTCGTCCTTGCTTGCTGCTCAGTGCTGGACACAGCCCTCCTTCCCACGCCTCCTCAGCTCCCTCCTCTGCCTCAGAGGGAGCCCTTGTCCAGCTCCCAGCCGTGTCTGCAGAGCACGAAGACCCCAAGCTCTGCTCCTCAGGGTGGTCCTTGCTGTGTTACTCCAACACTTGAGATTGAGAAGCAATGTCGTGTTGCAAGGAAACATGGTGGTTAAATGGTGGGTTTTTGTGGGCAAAAGTACTTTTGTGGGTCACTTCCGGGAAGAAGCATTTAATGGCTGGTGCTGTATTTCCCAGGTTGCCTTTCCCTGCCCTTCACTTTGTGGAAAGATATGTGGCCAGAAAGGTGCCCAAAGGAGCCTAGAGTGCTGGGTCAACAGATGGAGGGAGTTGTCCCGGGGAGATTTGCAGGTCCCCGAGGAGGGTGCATCAACCGGAAGTAAATGTGGGTTGTGTAAACGCTGATGGGGGGGGGTGTCTGTTACTGCAGCAAACCCTACCTTGTCCTGACTGTTACACTGCCATGTCGACGTTTGTGACATCGCATGTAAAGCTCAGTGGCAGAGTCTCAAGCTTGATTAGTGACACAGATGCTGGCCCAGATTCCTTGTTGCAGAATATAAAGTTTCTTTTACCAGGCAGCAAATTCCCAGGCTTGCTACCATGTTCACTTTTGCATTTCAATTACCTGGTGGAGTGTCTGGTATGCAGTAGGTGGTTGATAAATGTTCATTGAGCAAACTTAGGAGAATAGCACATGGGTTTCCCTGACATGACTGGATAACATAAATTCAAACTACATGTGGAAGAAATGAAACCGTTTGAGTACTAATTATTTCTGCTTAAATTCCTAGTGAGAAATCAAGTCTTCTCTCCATGAAATGCCCTGGTGCCCTGACACTTCCTGACTCGTTAACTGAACGAATGTAACTGAGCCCCTGGAATTAAGGTGGGGACATCCTGGCTAAACAACCCTGAAGGGGGTCACTGGACCTCTGATTTCTACGGGGGCAAATAATCTTGGGTGGAAGGGCCTCCCCTGCACATCCGTGGTACTGCTGTCTGGTGACAGCTTGCAGGGGTTGTACCCCACCCAGGGCGCTTCCTAGAACAAAGGGCTGCCTGGCTGCTCCTTTTGTGTGCAGACTTTCCGTGTGTTCTTCACTCCAACTTGGTACCAGAGAGATTTTGGAAGACTAACGAGGTGCATGTCACTGGCCTGCCCTGCGTGGCACCTAAGCTTGCCCAGAATGCTGGGATGCTGGCTTCCGTGACATCACGCTGGGCCAATCAGAGGGAAGAAGGATTGGGGGAGGCTTTTCATAGCTGCAGGTGTGACAGCGCTCAGGTGTGGAGTCCCGCTGCTCTCCCTCCTGCCCTCAGGGTGGTGAGATGTCTGTGGGGTTCCAACAGTGCTTAGTCTGGTGATGGAGATGGGAAGTGGGGTTCGCAGCAATCACACACTTACTTTAAGGTGAAAATGATGAAGGAAAAAGAAGGCTAGAAAGCAAAATTTTGCAAAAATTAGCTTTTGGTTTTACATGTACAGTATTCAAATAAATGAATTATGAGGAATTCACAAAACCTTCAGAAATGAATCTATTTTCAAAGCCTTCATTGCAACCTCAGATATGTCACGCTCACTGTGGTATTAAATCCCCTACATCACAATGACAGAGAAAAATGTGTCCTTAGAGTGTAACTATCATAATGCAAATCATCAGCTGTCCAGCCGAAGCATTTCACGAAGACTCTCATGGAGTCCCCCTAAATGTTTCCCCAGGAAAGTCACCGAAGGACCCCAGTTCACTCCTCATGGAGGAGGAGGTAACGACATTAGACTGAAATATGTGCAAAAACTAATATTATGCATGTTCTATTGGAAACAAATTCACACACACCCATTTAGCCAAACGTTGCACTTAGATCCCAAACACCGAATGCTGAGTTTTGGGGGAGCACTGGCCAGGCAGGATGGAACGACATATCCCATTGCCCACTCCTGGCCACTGCTATCGCCCATCCTCTGGAGGGTTTATAACACCAAGGACACTTAGAAGGTGAGGTGAGCACGCTTCGCAGTCTCCTGTGAGAAGCGCGGTGGCTGTGCTGTCGGTGCCTTGAAACGCTAGACACACAACCCCCACGCCAACTGACCGGCACCACAGCTGCCAGGGCTCCTCTGCTCAGCACAGATTTCCCTACAGCGAGGTGGCCCGTGGGCTGGGGGCATGGGGCCGTGGGCTGACCTCGGAGCAGCACTCGCTGCAGTGCCCGGAAGCGGTCTCAGATCCTCCATGAGGTGGGCGGTGGGGCACGTGGGCATCTGTGGGGCATGTGGGCATCCACAGGGCACGTGGGTGTCTGTGGGGCATGTGGGTGCCCGTGGGGCATGTGGGCATCCGTGGGCATGTGGGCATCCGCAGGGCACGTGGGTGTCTGTGGGGCATGTGGGCGCCCGTGGGGCATGTGGGTGTCCATGGGGCATGTGGGCATCCGTGGGCATGTGGGCATCCGTGGGGCATGTGGGCGTCCGCGGGGCACGTGGGCATCCATGAGCCCCCGTGGATTTTCCACACCCAATATGAGCGTTCGGGCTACCTTTCGAGTTTGTAAAGTCTCCACTGAGACGCTGAAGGGGAGAAGCAAAGACATTTGGACAGCAAGGGGTGATGAGTTGGGTTGAATATTTTTCAAGGCCTGAGAAGCGTAAAATAATTACATTTTCACACATCAGGTTTTCGAGGGTGATGGCAGTTTCTATGTCTGATAAAGACAATTGCACTCTGGGAAAGTATCCCCAGCCTGCCCTGCTCTGTAGTCCTTGCAAGTAATAGCAGACTGACCGCTCCTAAGAGGCACTTAGAATTTCACGTGTGCAGAGTCCAAACACCACGGAGCACCCACAGATGCCGGTGCCCCTTTCGTGGTGGCGGCTTTTGTGAAGTCTGTGCATTTCTTTCCCAAACAAGGCATCTGATGTCTTTAGAGCGTTCAAAGGATTGTGTGTTTCTTTTCTGGCGTTAGGTCCTGAAGAATGGTGGTCAGTGCACAGATCTCAGACCATGGGGACGAGGCTCACCGCGCACTCTTCTCCCAGACAGGGTCCCATGTCATTGGCGCACTCTTTCGATTTGACAGCTTCCCACACCATGACTTCTGTTGCAGCCGCTTTTAAGCGACAGAAGAACTAAAAGCAGGAGTAAAAGCGTGGGTGAGCCCATCAGCACCATGTGTGGGGAGGGCTGTCGCCCCACCTCTGGTTCCTCCAGAACGGCCCCTGGAGCTTCTTGTGTCCGTCTGCAGGCTGGTGTGGCAGCAGCAGAAGAATCTTGCCCATGGCTGAGTACGGCCTTTAGCTTCTGTTCTAGGGCCCACGTGTGGTCCCGAGGACCCTTGGGCTGCTAACAGCCTTTACTAAACCCCTTCCTGCTCGAGCAAGTGGGGACAGCTTCTCCTCTTTGCAACTGGGAACTCTGATCACACAGAGTCTGAATGCAGTTGGGGCTCTGGGGCCCCTGGGACACATACATCCAGAGGGGTCCCTCCCTGGCCCTTACCTCCACCTCCCAGAATACAGTGGAAGAAGTGTGAATGGGTACCGTATACTGACGACAAAATACTGACGAGGACCGTGCAAGTTCCTGCCCACGGGCAGACCTCAGGACCTGGTCACGGTGACAGGACCGCATCACCGGGGCTCGGCTTCCATTTTATGACTTAATGACAGAAACTGTACAGCTCTGTGGTTTTCTCCTGGTATAACAGAAAATTCAACAGGTTTAATAAATGACCAGTGAATAATAAATTAATAAATAGGGAAAGGAGAATTACGCAAAATCAAAAATAATTATTTTCTAGCAATACACATTTTAATTGTGATTTGTAGAAAATCTTGGGTTTTTAATCAGAGAGAAAATAAGAAGGACGAAATGAAAAATGTACAATCTTTGCCCAAGAGACAAAAGATTACAGTGTATTAATCACTGTCTTATGCAAGTCAGTATAAATCTGTAAATGAAGACCAGTTTCTTTGCTCATAATTCAGTTTATTTTGATAAGAGTCAAACCCAGACTACACGCGATGGATATTCAATTGGGTGGGCCCCTGATTGGGAATTCACTGCTGACGTCCTTTCTCTTCGCAGCTTTCTAAAGCACCCAAGAAGCCTGACGTCTGGCACAACCAGAGTGTGTCACAGACCTTCCACGCTTGGCTCACGCTGGGTCTCGTTCCTGTCTGTGCTCGGCCTCTGGCTGTTGAGACGTCAGGGCCACTTGCTGGTGGCGGCTCGCTGGACGTCCTCCCAGGACTCGGGTCCCTCCTGCTGCTCCCTAGCAGCACTGTAGCCCTCTCCTCTCGGCTCACGAGATCCCACTTGCTTGCTGGCCCCGGGCACCTGGGCAGGCCCCACCTGTCACCTGAGGCAGGAACAGAGTCCACACTGAGCTTAGAGTAAATCATGTCATCAGAATGCTCATTTCCATGACTGGAACCTTCCGGGCATCCCGGGCCCCCATCCCCACGTCCCCACGGCCCCTCCAGAGGTGGCAGTTCTCCTGTCTCCTGGGCACCCCCACTGAGCCTGGGGTGGATGCTCCTCACTGCTGCTTCCAGACCACTCTCCCCTCCTCCCTGAAAACCCGTCCAGCTGGCTGAGGTCGGGCTACCCTCTCAGTGGGGCGCGCACCCCCCAGAGGTCCCCTGGCACTCAGGACCAGCGCCTCTCCCCACGTCAGTCCTGCACGACTCATGGTGTTTCAGCAGCTGCTCCCGTGACCCTCTCCTGCCATGAGCGTGCGCAGAGCAGGGCAACCCCCCTACAGTCTCCATTTCCAGCATTCCACTCACCAGCCACCAGCTAGTCTGTCCACCTGCGCCCCCAAACCCCAAATCAAAGCACTACCCCACGGGAGTCTTCAGTCCCCCAATGCACCCACGTTTCCTCGTTCCTCTCCACCACTCCCACCACCACCCTGCTGAAGCTCCAACGCCACCGTGACTCCCAGCATGAGCCCCCAGCACCACCCCCACGTGCTCTGTCACCAGCCACCGTCTCGGCTGGGCCACTGCATGGTGAAATCTGCCCAACCACATCTGCCTCCTGGACCCTCACTGCCCACTGAGGACCACACACCCCAGGGCTCTATGGAGTGTGCAGCCTCTGCGGACCTAATCCCTGTCCTCCCCACTCGCCCAGGCCCAGGCGCTGGAGGGCCATGTCACACCCCGCCCCCTGCACCCCTGTCACGCCCTGGCTCTCACCCCTGCCCCTGGGTCTGTCCTGGCCTACCCCCCTTACTGTGACCAGCCTCGTGGCCCCGTGGGAGCCAGCCTCCTCCCGTTCCTCCTGGCACCCACGGTTCTCAGGAACCACAGCCCAGATGCCAGGGGTCCACCTCATCGCGTTTCCAGGGCCAGGATGTCGTGTGGATTTTAGAAAGCGAGCATCCGTCTTACCCCCGAAACTACAATCATTAGAGGAGCCCGAAGTTTTCATTTGTCTTAGTCTGTGGGTGTGGATGCGAGGGAGCTTGTGAGCTCTGAAGACAGAAGCCACCGGAACGGAGACTCCGAGTGCCCTAAGCTCCCTTGGAAGGGCCCTGTTCCTGGTTCGTGCCCGTTCAGTCTGTGCCCGCTCATTCCCTCCTCACTCCCCTCTAGGCAGGACACCCAGTCCGTCACCCCCATGTGCTGCTCTCGTCAGGGCACAGGTGAGCTCCCGGTGGGCCCAGGGTCCACGCAGCAGCAGCAGTGCATTTCTTCCTGCAGCCTTGGAGTCGCAGACCTGCACTCAGGGGTCCCCTGGCCGTCACCGCCAGCGCTGCCGCCTCGTGTTGACCTCCTCGTGTGGATGCCTCAGGCCACCCTGCGGGACGTGTCTCCCACTGCACTTGTCACCTGCTGACCACCCTGGACTCTGAGTCCCAGCTCCTGTCCTTTGGAGCCGTCATCTCCACCGTATCTTGCTGTTTCAGGGAACGTCACATGAAACCACAGCTGTGCAGCAGGGGAAGTGAACGCGAGCAAGGCAGTGACTCTGGGGGAGGAACCTTGTCCTCTGAGCATGACAGTGTGGCTCAGGGAGTGAGCTGACGCCAGGCCCAGAAGACACGCCTTGTAGAAAACACTGAATTTGGCCTGTTGGGGATTCTTCTCCAGAAGTGCACACTGAACAGACACGTGCTGGGGACAGGGCAGGATGTGAGCCGCTCAGAAGCTGCCGTCCTCGGGGGTTCCTGGCTGACGAGCGGGGGCCTGGTGCCACGAAAGCGCTCTGGGCCACTAAGCCCTGGGCCCCTCGCTCTGTAGGACCCCCACCCCGGCGATTTCATGGTGTCCATTGGAATTCCAGAGCCCCTTGTACAGGTGACCTCGTGGAGCTATTAAATGGCTGCCCTGGGACAAGAACCGTGGGGCACCTGCAGCAGCGTGTGTTGCTCCTGACGATACGAGCACGAAGGGCCCTGGAAGCTCTTGTTTAAATAAAAACAATTGTGTTGGCTTGGTTTTCCTCAGACTTTCCTCCCTGAGCTGTAAAACGGGGGTGCATGCCATTCTTTGAGGAGCAGGGTAAAGCACTGACGTCCCACACGGAACGCAGTGTGGGGCCCCAGTCTAACCATGGCTGATGTCACATTCACCCAGAGCAACGTGAAAGGACTTTGGTTCCAATTCAGGCCAAAGATCCGGCAGGGGTCATGCCCCTGGCAGACACCACACGTGATGCTTCAATCGCTGAGCCCCCGACAGGAAGGTGACCCACTGCAAGGGACACGTGTGGGCATCCTCAGGCTCAGTGCAGAAGCCTTGCCCACCTTTGTCCCTTCTTCCAGGCAGGAAACAGAGATCTCAGTGCATGCAGACCTCTGGATGCAATTTAAGGCTGACAAAGAAAGCGCCAAAAAATGAAATATATCTATCTATCAATAGAGATAGAGCTAGAGATATATAAACTCTAACATAAAATGTTCCTATTTAAATACACATTCAAATATATTTAAATTAAAATAATTCCTAATAAAGCATCCCTCCCACCACAGCCCCTCCCCGCACAGCACTTTCAAGCACTTTAGTTCCTGGTCTTTACCCTGGTCCCCCCTTTTCCTGCGCAGGGACCCCTTGGAAACCTACCGGTTGATTGATTGTCTGTCGTTTTCTCCACACTTTGAAGCAGCTCACAGACAGGACGTGCAGGGCTCAGGGCGTGGTGCTTCCTGCGCAGCTGACACAGGGTCTCCACCTGACAGGGAACAGACCCCCCCCAGTGTGGCCTCTGCAGTGAGGCACCTGGGCTGGAAACCACCCCTCACAAGTTTGTTTGTTTTTTTAACTTGATTGAATTGCTTGGCCTCCAAAAGTCTTCATTTCCGAATGTGTTAAAAGCAGATGATAACGGCTGCAGTTAGGAAGCTGGCGAGGAATCAGGGGGGGACACACCACACGGGACCGGAGTGCCTGGCGCCCTGTCCCAGTCCCTGGCCGGGGACTCCCAGCACCAGAGGAAGATGAACTGCCCTCCATGAAGTGTGTGTTGTGTTTGTTGTCTTTAGAATATGCCTCTCCGGCCACGATCCAGATTTGCTGGCATCCTCGTCTCAGAGAACGAGCGAGGCCGGAGCGTTTGGGCAGGTGGGAGCCTGCAGGGCGCCCGAGCTCGGTCGGGTGTGTGCGTTCCCTGAGCACACCCGTTGGGCCAGGGCTCCCTTTCCAGGGCGCAGCCCAGCCGTGCGATCCTGTCACGGCTGCTCGTTACCCAGAGCTGTCCCCCACGTTCCTTCCACTCTGTGGGGCTGTGGGATCACAGACGGCTCAGTGACTGAGGAGCTGTGTGACCTTGAGGGCCTTCCCCGGGAAGCCGTCTTCTGGCACGCTTCAGCATGGGCTCGCGAGCCTGTGACGCTGGCTGAAAGACAGTCCCAGGTGAGGCTTCCCCGGCTGCACCACACGCTTCTCTGCAGGAAGGAACTCGGGAAAGTGGAAATGGCATTCGATAGAACATAAAGACCAGGGACGGCCTCTCACCCCAAGCCTGTGCCACCCCCACCCCCAGGAGGGCTGAGGAGCGCCAGCTCCGGGAGTGAAAGCCTGGCAGCGGAAGGAGGGGGGCTTCTGGGAAAGGACGACACCTGACGCTGAATGGGAGAAGGGACAATGGGAGCTTTGTCTTCATGTCCCTGGCACGGACCACATGCCATTGGTGAGGACACTAGGCTGCCTGGAGGCAGCGCGGTGCGTCTGCTGCTGCACGTGCCGGCGCCACGTCCAGGGCCACCGCCCTCCCTGAGCCTGCGATGGCATGTGCGCAGGGAATGGATGGTACCATGCACACCTGGTGAGCACAGACGAGTCACCATCCCCAACGTGGAAGTCCCAGGGCAGGCAGGGTA
Source organism: Rhinolophus sinicus (assembly GCF_036562045.2). NCBI lineage: Eukaryota > Metazoa > Chordata > Mammalia > Chiroptera > Rhinolophidae > Rhinolophus > Rhinolophus sinicus. The sequence goes on along the minus strand of NC_133753.1, from coordinate 198,263,578 downwards.
TTTAGGGATGATGGCCTTTTAAGAAAGGTTTATATCTGCATCGTATGGTTTCTACGCCTCTGGACATATTCCTTTCAAGTCTGAACATCTTGCGGACTATCAGCGGTCTCTGAATTTTTCCAAATTCCCGCTCCTGCTGTGGCCGGGATTGTGTTTCCTGAGTGTGTGGGAAGCTCTGGACGAGGTCAGTGTGGCTCCTTCCAGGAGTGGCATTTTCCGCTTCACGCTGTGTCCTCACGGCAGAAATTCCTCCCCCCACTCAGCTGCCCAAACTGCTCATCCTTCACTGTCCGAAGCAGCTTCCACCTCCCCTGTGAAACCTACAGCAGAATTAATCGTGCTCTCTGCTGAGTCCCGGGGATGGCACCGCGTCTCTTCCTCAGCTCCGGGCCCCACAGATGCAGCTGTGGGGAGCCCACCCCCCGATGCAGTAGCCACCGCCCTCAACACAGCACTTGGCACACAGCAGGACACGGCAGCCCTCCGACCGACACACCTGTGCACACAGCCTTGAGGACATTTCGGTTGCTTCGAATGCTTTCCCCCCACGTCCTAGCTGCTGCTGGCGCTCTGGACTTGTGAGCGACTCGCCAAGTCCAGCATGGAATTCAGAAACCACACTCCCTATTTCAGCAGAAAGAATTTCACGCAGGGAATTGGTTAAACCTTCACTAAATTACTCTGTGCGGTATCTAACCCAGGACGTGCATGAGGAGGAAAGTAAGACAGGCATTACTCCATTTTGGAGACAAGGCAACTGGAAGACCCAGGAGGGAACGTGTTTACCCATCATCACAAAGGGACATGGAGCACTCAGGCTCAGCTTCCGTCCCCAGCCTCCCCCACGAGACCCTGGCGTGGGACGGAGCAGGAGAGCAGAGCTAGCCAGGGCCTCAGCTGTCCTGGGCGTGGGTCCACCGGCTCCCTCGCTGACTGCATGCACAGCGGCCGCAGCCTCAGAACACAAGAGGGCCCCATGTGGACCCCATCACTAACCTGCACTCAGAGGGAGTGAAGGGGAGGATGGCTCTTCACAGGCTCCTTCTGATGGAGACCACAAATCCTTGCCCATTGTCAACGATGCAAGTCATTGGAGGAACACACGGGCCTTGTGTTACTTCCACATAACTCACCTTTGACCGCCATCGTGTGCTGTGAGGGTAGAGCACAGTGGGCTGGTCCCCGCCCTGGAGGGTACGTGCCCTGAGGCGGTCCCCGGAGAGCACAGCCTGAACCGCACTGGATGGAGCCTGTACCGTGCCCGATCCGCCCGACTTCTCCCGCCTGCCCGGTGAGCGCTGGGAGGGCCTGCCCCCAGCACTGCATCACTGCTGTAAGCAAGCCTGTTCATGTTGTCATGCGGGGTCTCATGCGGGGTCTCAGCTCCCGCTCCCCACATAAGAACGCAGGATATGGTGAGGCCAAAAAGGAACACCCACGGAGCCATAGATGGGGGAGTCTTACCACTATATTCCCGCTGGCGACTGGGCCCGAGACACAGGAAGCAGGAGCCACACGATCCGCAACCCGCCGTCCACTTCTCTGCCAACCAACCTCACTTGCTAACTGCAATCCCCCTCTCTGCAATCCACAATCCACAATCCACAATCTGCGCTTGCCAGCGTAGCCACGGCAGTTATACCAGTGGCTAATGGCTAATCGGTAACAGCTGATGGCCAACTAGTCACAGCTGATGACCATCTACTACCCGAGCCAGCACCTTTCCACGTGAGGCCGAGAGCCTGGAAACTGCTCTCTGGGGCTCTGTCCCCACACATGCCAACCCGCTGCTCATGGTCTTCCGGCAACGGCGGGCACAGACGGCCTCCAGCTGCTCCATGCAAGTCCTCCCCAGTGTGTGTCACATGCAGAAATGTGGGCTGGTGCCATCTGAGTCTCAAGCTGGAGATCGTGGGCAAAGCCAGAACTCACTGCACCTCCATGCTGAGCCAGGCGCGGGCTGTGCCAGGCATGTGCTCCTGAGGGGCCAGCAGGTGTGGACGGGGCACCTGTCATCAAGAAGCCGAAGAACAGATGTGCATCTCACCTCAAGCAACGGGAGTTCTGCTTTGTGCCGATAAGGTCCCGCTCAGGTCCCCTCTGCAGCCTTAAAATCTGGAGTGAGGTACAAAGAGCTGTGGTAAAGTGCATGTTTCAGCCAGGAGCCTCAGACCCAGCTGTGACCCGACTTCTTCCTGACGAGAAGCCGGGGCCCACCCGCTCCTGGAGGAGCCCAGGGTCCCCAGGTGCCACCTCTGAGCTCCCTGGAATCAGCGGTCCCCACGCCGCTTCCTGACCAGGGAATAACTTTTGAAAAGTCAGCTGGCATTTGTGCCTCCATGTAGCTCAGATTCTAAGATGTACACAGAGCGGGCGCCCCGACTTGTGGGGCTAGTCAGAGGTGGTTTCTGTTTTCACTATGGATGGAGCTCATTGCATGGCTCTCGTCTGTGAAATAATTTGAGAAGAGCGTCCTTCTTCAGTGTGATGTTATGCAAATTAATTAGGAGTTAAGTACATAGAAACACTAAAGTGTCAATAAATATATTAGTAGCAACATAAATTTCATCCGATTAAGCAGAACTCCACCTTCACTTTGGGGCTCTAACTCCCCAGCAGTTCACAAATCTTTCCTGTGAGTGTTTCTTTCCTGCGTTGGAAAAGAAAGTTCTCCAGAGATTCCAGAGATGCAGCCCCACACGGGCTCTGCTCCTTGGAGCTGGTCCCTACTTGCACCTGGCCTCCCGAGGTGGGGACGCCGTCCCTGGGAAGCACTCACTCCCTGCAGCCTGAGGGCGATGGTCATCCTTTCACAATGGCTGCTTCCTCCTCTCGCTAGTCCAGCTGCAGCAGGGGTGATATTGGTCTTTGAACAAACGCTATGCATGTCCCTGTAGTTTGGGACAACTGCATGCCTTCAGGAAAATGGGGTTCAGTGTTCCTCCTTCTTCCCATCGCCCCCCACTGTGTCGCAGGCCTAGTCCTGTTCCACTCCACACCTCTGCTCAGGCTGCCCGCTCCTGCCACTGTCTGGGGCTGCAGGCCACCTCCACCCGTCAGCATGGGCTGCCCCCGCCCCCAACACCCTGTGCCCTCCGGCCCACTTGCTCTCTCCCCTGGGATCCCTCCCCTGTGTTGCCTCCATGAACGACTGTCTGAGTGTTGTTCTGGCCCCACTAACTAGCGGCACATTCTGTAAGAGCCAGGCACGTGCCTCACTCTGTCCCTGTGTCCTCCCAACAAGCTGGCAGTGCTCAGTGAGCAATTTTGATTTCAGTCAAATCAACATCGTAACTGGCTGAAGGGCCCCATTTCGAACGTTCTAACCTGCCCCTCGCTGAGACTCTTGGCTAGGAACACAGCAGCCCCCCCAAAAGACATTCAGAATAAAAGGGTTTGTCACAGAACAACAGATGAGTCATTGCCCACCAATCCCAGTGTCTGCACGCTAACACCTACTTGCCTGCAGCTGCCTGCCTGCCACCTACACAGAGGTGATGGAGGTGACAAAGGTGATGGAGGGGGAACCTCCCTTCTGCTCTTGGACGCGCTTTCTCTCCACTCCCTGAGGGCAGCCATCCTAGGAAATGGTTTGAACTTATCAAAATATGACCTCAGCCCCCGCAGCCTTAGGGTGCGTGGGGTATGGGTTATAACCCAGGCTGGGGATCAGAAACGAGCAGCCTCAGAGACCACGCAGGGACTCAGTCAGAGCTTCCGGCAGCTGCGTGACCTCGCATCGCAGGTGACCTCAAGCGTGCTCTTAGAAGCTGAGGAAAAAGCCATGCTCACCAAGGTAATCACACATACATGTGATGGTAAACGCCGCTGACTGCTTCACCACTTCTACTTTTATTTTTTTATACTTCTGTGCATGTATTTTAAAAGACCCCCAGTCAGGACGATGGAACCGTCGAGATTCCTTCCTGCAGCCTGATGTCTTTGTGCCACACTCTGCGGCAGCAGCGTCCACACAGGTACTTTGCAGGATGTCTCACAGCAAATCCTCTGTGAAACAGGAAGGAAAGTGTGTTTTGGGGGGAAAGGAGTCTTCGTTCCACTCTTTCCTTCTTTCCCGACAATTTCAAAGGTGGCAAACACCTCCGCAGACGTGGGCTGAACGGCGGCGGCTGCCAGGCGGGGCTGGTGTGCAGCGCACGCCCGTCGAGGCGCTGGCAGGCTCTCCGTCCCACGCTGCCTCTCTGCGCTCGCCTTCTGATGTCTTTCCAGGTTGGAGCGCCTGCCTAGATGAAACAGATGACTTTCTGGGCCGGCTTCTGCTCACAGCAGGCAGGAGCAACAGTGACTGATTGGTTCAAACATGAGGATTAATGGGTATTTATATTTCATTAAATTTTATGCTCACTGGAGAATAATGTATCACTTGCAGATATTGAAACATATGTCAACCCTATCCACTTACATATAATTCAATTTGACTTAAATGCATTGATCAAATGTTATTAAAGTCCAATATATCTTCCAAAAAGGCCCACTAACATAGGATTGTCCCTTCAGAATTACGGATGAAAGGAGGTGATTGTGCTATAACTCTATTTACACCATTTTTTTCAGGAAAAGAGAGACCATTGTGGATGAAATTCTCATTACAAGGTGACCAAGGCTGCCTAGAATACTGTCAGGTGAGATTATTAAGCAAATTCTCAGGCGGGAGACTTACTAACACCTCCAGAGTGGGTCAAAGCTGAGTGCCCTTCGCCCTCAGAGGGGGCTGGCACCGCTAGGACTGTCTCCTGGGAACGCATGGCACACACAGGCTGCATGCACACCCTGGAGCCCTCGTCAACGAGTCATCCGTCACTGATGGCGCCCTGACACCTGGACGGTGCTGTCCTGGGGGGGGGACTCTGCTCCACAGTCCTGTCCCCCTTCCTCTCCTTTTCTTCTCCGTCATTCCGTGTCCGCCACTTCAAACGTATTTTATGTGTTTAATACAGATCTACTTACAAACAAAAGGAAGCGTAAATGCTTATAGAATGGTGCTTAGTGTAGGCGTTAAGGGATGGCCTGAGACTTTTGCTGTTTACTTCAAAATTCTATTCCAAGTATGTGTAAATGCACCCAGTATAGACAGAGTGAGTTATAAGTAGGTGGTGAGCGTTTAATTGTAGAAATAAAGACTGTCCAGCACAATGTGGGTGTGTACTATTTCACTTGAACTTGTTGAGTTTCAAACACAAGGAACTGCCTCAATTCAAGGGGTGTCTCAACTGGAGCCCAACAATCCAGCTTGGAGAGGACCTTGAAGCAAGTCCGTGCCTTAAGTCCACAGATCCTGCTCTGGACAATGAAATTCTGAAGTTAGGTTGGAGTTTCTCAAACTTTGCGAAGAATATAGGCAGATGATGACAGATAGATGATAGATAGATGATAGATAGATAGATAGACAGATGATGGATAGATGATGGATAGGATGAAAATGGTTGACTCAGAGATATGACATAAAAAGGCAAAGAAAAGGAGGGCCTTCTGTGCTCAAATCCTTTGCGAAAAGTCCTGTTAACATACAGGTTAATAAGCTGGTGTGTCCTCTAACTGTCCAGGGCTGATGGCATTCACTTTCCCTGTCCGGTTTATCGCAGACGCCTCTTTCCCAAAGCACGCGTTAACATCCAACAGTGCCACATGGATCTCATGACTCTCTGCTCAGGAATACTGGATTAGTAGTCTCTGGGAGCCCTTTGTGCTGGAAGGTTCTAGTTCTTTCGGCTCGGTGGTAACAGCAATAGTTGAAAATACTGTTGCCTGGGTCTTTTAGATGTTTAGGTATGTGTCAGAAATACAGACGTTCCTATACCTTCAATTTTGTAAAGTAATCAATAGTAGCTAATTTTTCTTAGACATACTTATTATAAAAATCAAAATATGGTAGCAATTTTGAAATCACAAAATTAATTTCCTGAAAGACACTTTCTAGACATTTCTTTAGGGAATAACCTAATGACCGAAAGACGGCCCACCTGCTCCCTAAAGGTGACGTCACAGAGCGTGACACCAGCATCCTCATCACAGACGTGAAGGGCAGGCGCATGGGCAGCGTCCCTGGAGAGGCCGCGGACGGCTCAGGCCCAGTGCGTTCTGAAGACCACGTGTGAAGAAATGAAATCAGACAGAACGGTAAACCACGAAGGGGAAGACTCACTAAAACCTTGCAGGAGAGCCAGGAGGGAGGTCCATGCCTCTTTCCAGCCCCAGACGCTGACTCTGGTCCTGATTCAGGTGCCAGGTGAGCAGGAGGCTCCCAGGCTCCAGTCCCCGGCGGGGTGTCTGGAATCAGCAGCCCAGGCCCCCAGATGCAGACGAGGGGTGGGAAGGCCTGCTGCTGCTCGTCTGGCCTCTCATCTCACTGCCCCACCACCGCTGCTGGCGTGAGACCAGAGGGAGCACTGGACGCCCCGCTGGGTTTCCAGCTATGTCTCCACGTAGTGCTTCCACCTCCACGTTCTGGAGGGTTTTCTGGGAGGCTCACTGGTCCACAGGGTGCCAAGCAATCTTGCCCCATGCCACTTCCGTTCATAATTAGCTTCCATTAACCTCCTAACGGCACCTCCAGAGCCCAAACCACCTTTATTTCCATGCCCAGAATCATCCTTCCCCAACCCTTTATGCCAGGCTCCCCTGAATTTCATCTAGGTTGGGTTGCAGCTCCAAGACTTGAGCAAGGCCATGTTGGTGGCCCAGGGCACAGCACTTGTCCTAAGACATCATAACGGTTGGTGAGCTGCTTTGTTTCCCCACAACAGCATGAAGGCCCTTTGACCACGAGTCCTCAGTGCCTAGAGTAGAGCCTGCAGGACCTATACAATCTGAGTCACGTTTGCTCACAGTGCCCGTGGTGCCTGCAGTAGCTACGGTATCTGGAGTATTTGTAGGACCTGCAGTCCCTGTAGCACCTGTGAACCACGGCACTCATCTGTCCTGTTCCATCTGCACCCATCAGTGGTGTCCAGTCTAATTCTCAGTCGTGGGCCCCTCAGGGAGCTGGCAGTGTTCCAAGTGCTAATTGGACAGGGAGCTTGGAAACACTAAGTTAAAATGAGATAAATATACTACAGACCAGGGCCTCTGATCTGTTCATGGCTTTAAGAAAGTCCTCTGTGTGGGTGAAGTGCCCACAGAGCCACTTTGGCATCGAACGCTGGTCTCAGAGGCACTGAGAGATCATGGGCTACGGTTCCAAACGCTAGGATCTCAGCTGCTGAGAAAATGAAATTACTTCTTCCCTCTTACATCTGATACTACTTGGGCTGTCCAGAATAAGAATGAAAGCAGGCAGGGAGGGCTGGTGGAGGGACGAGGACAGGGAGTGACAGGCCCGCACGTAGGGACAAAGCAGCCTGTCTTCTCCCCGGCGCCCACCCAACAGCGAGCATGGAGCCCACGTGCAGCAGGCCCTCAGCATCGTCTTGCCGAGTGAACGAGCACACACAGAACTTCTGTGTTGACTGGGTAACGCCACAGGTGGAGATGCTGAAATTCATCTCACTTTGCGTCTTGCAATACGAGTGAAAATATGAGGCTGGCCCTGGAGATGCTCCACGAGGCTTTACAGAAAATCGCTGTGTGATGTTGTCGACAGCTTCGTCCAGGAGGTCTGCTGTTCCGAGCTGCCCTCCCGGGAGAAATGAGAAAGGTTTCCACGGCAATGTGAGAGTGTGAGTGTGTGGGTGTGAGTGTGTGGGTGTGAGTGTGTGTGGGTGTGCGAGTATGTGTGTGAGTGTGCGAGTATGTGTGAGTGTGAGTGTGTGTGACTGTGTGGGCGAGTGTGTGTGTGTGAGTATGTGGGTGTGAGTGTGTGTGTGAGTGTGCCCGACTTGGGGGTGAGTAAGCTCTTCTCTGTATTCTAGCTCATCAACAAGACCATTGATTAAAGACCTAGGTAGTTCCTGGCGACCGGTCCTTACCGTGGAGAGAGGACATGGGGGCGTCTGCCGATAACTCTGTGCTTTGGTTCAGCCTCACCTCTTTCCATTTGCACACGAGCCCGTCTCAGTGCTGGCTTGTGGGTCCCACAGCGAGGCACCTGTGCCCTGCTCCCATCGGAGAAGAACCGAGGGCAGGTTCAGGGGTGTGGCAGATGGTGACTGCCCCTGGGCCTCAGGTTCTCACTCAGAGGTCACTCTGGACCTAGCCCAGCACGGGACCACGGGCAGGGCTGTGTTAAGAGAATGACTTTCTGCCAGGTAGAGCCAGGCACCAATGGGTTCTAGTGTTTCCTGAGGTGGCCTGTCGCCCAAAGATATGACTAACGCCACGTTCCATGTGAGCCCTTCCTGGAAATACGAGTGTGACCCTGCCTCCAACCCCCAAGGAGATTCTTTGTGAAAATTAGCATTGACCTGTCTCACCCTGGCTTTGCTCACTCGAGTGCATGGTGACTACCCCAGATCTGAGTGGCATGAAGGGTAGACCCCTGCAGCCATCCCTGCGAGGTCCCCATGAAGTGCAGAGAGAGGAACACCAAGCTGTGTACACTGTGAGACGGGTGACAGCTTCCTGCTGCCATTCTCACTCCCCGCCAGTCTGCCCTCTCTCCAACCACCCCTCCCACAGGCACAGCGACAGTTCGGGCCTGGTCTCCACCTCAGTCAACAGACCTGCCAGACTTCTCCGCGCCTACCCTCACCCTGAAAACCCGCTTCCTGGGGAACGGGGCTGCCCTGTCAAGCACACCGCACACTTACGTGCATTCCACCACTGAAACACTCTCCATCCTCCGTGCTGGTGGGCTCCATGTTTGCAAACTCTCATATTTCTGAAATGTACTTGAACTTCCAAATCAGTCCTTCAGAGCTGTCTCAGCCATTCACGGCCCTGGGCCCAGTGGTGACAGTTTGGACGTCAGTGTTCATGAGCCCACACTCTGTATTCAATAAGACGTCTTTAACAGGAACCCATGTGAGTGAGGTTGTGCATGGACTGGCCAATGAGAATGCTGGGACCAGAGGCTCACAGGAAGCCAGTGCTGTGTCCCCGGAAGGAGGGGCTCGGTGCCGGCCCATTCAGTGCTCTCCGTGACTGCATAAACACAGCCACCACAAGTAATGAGAATCGACAAATTACAGTCTGTACCTGGTGTCTTGGTGACAGTGGATCCCCCCAAAATAATCCTACTCTGTGAAACCTCCCTGCCTTCTCACCATGTTTGGAAACATGCAGTGGCCACGGCCCCAGCCGGTAGCTCTGTCTGAGGTGTCCTGCTGTCTCCTTCAGCCACTAGGACCTCCCACTTCTACTCCCGTCAAAGCCTGAGACTGGCCTCGGCGTGGCTGCGGCATTTTCGGTCCTGGGCTGTGATGGCTGCGCCACTGCCTTGGCTGAGGGAAGTTCGTCACCCCCTTTCAGTAGTTCTAGAAGGAGAATCACCCTCTGCAGACTGCTTAGCTGAAGCTGCTGTTAATGTTTATGATACTACTTGCTAAGAAACCAAGCCCATTGTCAAATGTGTTCATGGCGGCTGTCGTCCAAGGAGCTAGCGACTGATGCAGCAATGGGACCGGTCTGACACCACAGGACGTAAGTTGCCGCAGGCCATGGCCCGCCAAGGAGGTTCCCTGACAAATTCCAGCAGAGAGTACAGATTATTTCAAGTCCCAACACGTTATTGGGATGGGTTCCCTCTTAAACTATACCTTGGGTTATTAAGCTGCATGTGAAACTTAATTCATTCCTAAAGTACGGGTTTCTATGGCAAAAGGCGGGTCCCCTGAAAGGAAGTCCTCTGTCGTGGCCACAGTCTCTTCCCCTGGACACAGGTCCTGTGCCGTTCACCGCTGTCCACAGGCGGCACGGCATATGGTGGCAACAGCTGGAGAGCAGGGAGGCCATGCTGGTTTAATGAGACCCTTTGAATCATTAAATAGTGGTACAAAGGCAAGAGTCCTCCGACAAGCAGAGCAATATTTAAGTTCAGGACTCAATTAGTCTCTGAAAGGCAGAGTTTACCTGACAAACCGGCATCAGCCAGCACCAGGGGGACAAGTGGGAAGTCAGGGTGGCCTTGGTTTGGGGACGACAGCAGCTGGCAGTATTTTCAGCCTTATTATCTTGAGATGAATAAAATGGTGGGAGAGCAAAACAAGGGAACCATGGCACCGTTGTCACCTGAGGGTTTATTTCCATTCAGGCAAGGAACCCAAAGGTGTGCCCCCAGCTCAGGTCCAGCACTAGGGAAAAGACAATTTTATTTCATGAATCCCTGCATTTATCTATGACTGGATGGAATCTGGAGACAAAAATTGATCTTTTTGTTTTTGCCTGTATACCCTCCTCAGAGCTCTCTTCCCCACAACGCACACAGGCACACACATGCACATACAATACACATGTATGCATGCACACACATGCACACATGCATGCATGTACACTGCACACATGCACACTCATACACAAAAGCACACACAATGCCTCCACACATGCACAGCCCCACATTCATGCACACATGAACACATATATGTATACTGTTCATACACTTGCATACATGCACACACATACCTCTGCATGTGCACATACATGCACAATACACCCACACATGCACATATGCCCACACATATATGGTGCATGCACATGCATGCATGCACACACATACACACATCTACATGTATGCACACGTGCATGAGCACATGTGCATAGATATATGTATACTGCACAAAGGTACACACACGAACACACACACACCTTTACCCACGCCCTAGGGAAAAAACACCAGACTCCAAGGAGGACAAAGAAGTCTGCTAGGTTTCTAAATGCAGGGGATTTCCTAGTCGTGGTTGCCGAGTGGGCCTTTTCTGTTGTTTTGTTTGTAAACACAGAGCAGAGTCAGCCCTCTTGAAAGACTCCTTGGTCATTAAGAACCAGGTTGCCCATGGAGGGATGTTCTCTGTAGACAGGCAGTTGTGTGTTGTTCTCTGAGTCTCGCAGAGTTCATCCAGGAACAGCAGATTTGGAAGACACTTGCTAGTGAAACGTGATGAGAAACTGTTGCCTGGGCTCTGAGTAAAATAATATCCATAGGAATTGGAGAAAAATTGATACAGAGAGGCTGGTGAGGGTCCCCCTATTTCTCTCCTTTACAGACTGGGTGGGACGGAAGCCATGGCCAATCCTCCTTCCTCTTGGGACCCTGAGAAGGGGCTGTGCCCTCATGGGGCAGCCAAGAGACCAGGACAGGTTTGCAGCAGGGGGCACGTGGGCCACGTCTGTGGGGAAGGGAAGCCTGGATGTTTTGCTGCCCTCAGAGGGCTGCCCATGCAGCTAGGAGTGGTCAGGTCAGAGGCAGGCCTCCTGTTGGGACAGGGTGCCCTGGGCAGTGTCACCTGGGCACCTGGCAGGACCGAGGAGTAGGGTGGAAGCGAATCCAGGAAAAGGACTGTGGCAGTGACCACAGAGCCCATGGGACAAGCTGACAGAAGCCCCTCCCACAGGACAGGATGCAGATGAGCTTTGAGGACAGGACACAGGAGACGGGGTGAGTGAAAAATCTCTGAATTTGAGTGAATTCACCTGTAAAGTAAAAATTAGGGTTTTTCCCCCACCAAACGGAAATGGAAGTCAGGAAACATGGAGTTGATGATGACATCTGTGGGAAGGTCCGTCACAGGGCTCAGAGAAGGACCAGTCGCATGGCAGTTCAGAAAACTTGCAGTCATTGCTCACATTTCCAGAAGCAAGTAAAGCGAAACTAGCATTTAAAAGAAATTTAACTTGCCAAACAGGTACTGGAAAAATTAAATATTTCAGCTCAAACGGAATAATAAAATAGATCACAGCTGCAGCTGTGGGGTGAAGAGTGGGTGAGGGTGTGTTTCCTGGACTGTGGGACATGACAGTGCGGGGGTCGGGGGGTCTTTGACAGCATTTTAATAAAGAAATCACAATAGCACAGATTTTATTGGAGGTGGTAAGGCTGAGTACGTGAGACACTGGTTTGTGTTACCTGTGTGTACAGTTTCTGGTTGTGGGAAAGCCATTGAAATAACAGACCACCTGGACGCACATCACATGTGCGCTCCCTTTGGCCGCACAGCCGCCCCCCTGTGACTGCTGCTGCAGGGTCCACTGCTGTGTAACAAACCGCCCGACACGCAGCGCCTTCGAACAGCAACCATTGCACCACGTTACATCAGCCTGTGGCTTGGAGATGCACAGAGCCTGGCTGGGTAGGTCTTGTTCCCTGTGGCACCGACACTCAGTGTGGTCAGCTGGCCAATGGCTGGTCTGGAGGGATCAGGATGGCACCTCCAGGTCTGGTGTGGGGGGAGGTCTGGGCTCAGCCAGGACACTTGACCTAAACCCCACAGGGGGCGCCCTGGCAAGGAAGACTCAGGTTAGCTGGGTTTCTACTCGGCAGCTCTGGGCTGCCACAATCATGGATGGTAGGAGCTGCGTGGCCTTTTGTGACCCGGGTGGGCTCAGAAATCACACAACATCACCTCTGCACCACTCCACTGGATGAAATGGACAAAAGCCCAGCCCCATTCAAGGGGCCGGTAGGCATGGACCTGCCTTTCCAGGGAGGAGTGTACAGGGTTCTGCAGCCATGTTTTAGAACCGCCACAGCTGACCAGCCATGGTATGACTTCCGGGTGACCACAAGCTCCTGGAGAAAGTGGGTGTTGTGATGAGGGCGCCTGCATCAAAGGGCTGTAACTGACAGCTGAGCCGCAAGCCTTCTGGACTTGGCAGAAAGCACTGTTTACCTTTCAATTCAGAATTTTTAGTGGCAAATTCAGAGTACACTGACTAAAATTATTTTCAGTGTCTGAAACTCGCCTCTTATGACCTGATAAAGGCATCACCCGCATGTGAGTTTATAACAGGCGTGTGTCACGCACCTCGGGTCACCGTTTAGAGCCTTACAGAGGAAGTACAAGCTTTAGTGAAACCCTGACACTGTCTCTTGGTCACGGCAGGTGCTCTGGACCACAGGGTCCAGAAGTGGGCGTCAGAAGGCCCTGGAAGCCCTGAAACGTTGACCATGGGCCCCGGGTGTGCAGCTAGTCCCATTTTTTAAAGCAATAAACATTCCTCAAAAGATTGGGAACCATTGGCTCTGTGGGCTGTCCAATGATTTTCTAGCTCTTAACCATAAAATAATTAGGAAAACTGCAACGCTGGCAGCTTTCTGCAAACAACTACTCTGATACCTTTTAGTTGGAAACTAAAAAAGATGATAAAAAAGCCTGAAGGCTGTTCTGAGCAAATTCCATGTTGTTTTGTTTTACATGTTTAAAACAATAGAGGGCAGGAGTTTCAAACTGATTTCAAAAGCCTCCTTCTATATTTTCCCCATAACCTAGTGATATGTTACTCATTTGGTTTGCAGTGACTTCCAAAAGCACAGTTTGCAGTGGCATTCTTCACTTTATTTATACCACTATGATGAGTGTTTTCTTGGTTTTGTAGATCATAACAACAGTTATTTGAAAACACCTGTCTTATTCTCAATTATTATCACATTTGTTTTTTCGGCTCAGAATTAAGAAAGTTGTCTTAACTGTTTTTACAAGATAGATAGATAGATAGATAGACAGACAGTAGATAGACAGACAGATGACAGATGATGGATAGATAGAGCGATAGAGAGATAAGTGGATGGATGGAGGATAGATGGATGAATGATGGATGGGCGGAGGATGGATGGATAGACAGGTGACAGACAAAAATGTCGCCGAGCTGAGGCCCTGCACGGCAGAACTCAGCGTGCAGGACGTGGGGTTCGCACTGTTCAGGGAACAGCACTCACAATGAGCTAATCTCATACAGAACTGGCGTGTACTGGGCGCATACTGTGGCCAGGCTCTGTGAGCGTCCTGCATACCAGGCTCTAGGGGGCCTGGCTGCTCCCCCCGCTGTCCAGTGGGGAGACTGACCCCAGAGGCACGGAGACGCCGCTCATTCAGCTGTTCGGTGGAGCAGCCGGGACTGGACCTGGGTCTGAGGATGACACAGCTTGGCCCTGAGTTTGTGCTGTTGGTGCTGGGACATCCTGTGTGTCCCCAGAAGCGAGGGGCCGCAGTTCTGTGTCACTTTCTCCCATCCTCTCCGTGGGGCAGCTCCGGCTCGGCACTTGGCCCTTTGGAGCAGTGGTTCCTCCATGCACTGAGGGTGTTGAGCGGCTTCTCCGTGTCCACTCACCAGCAGCGCTTCCCCTCATGACCACCCAGACCTCTCTGGGGGCAGAATCCCCACCCACCTCGTGGAGAACCACTGCTCTGAAATGACCAAAGGGCCTTTATTATACCGCTCATTAAAACGGTATGCTTTCCAATATGCAATTTTCACAAATGTTGGAACTCTAGTTGTCATCTTTTAAACTTCCCAGAAGGAGAAAATGTCCACCTGCAACTGACTCCTACCCTGAAGGGCACTGGCTGTGGGGTCAAGATCAGGTCATCTCTGCCAGTGCCGAGTTTCCAGTGAGCTGGTCCTGGAGGGTTGGTGGCAGGTCTCAGTCCCTCAGAGTGGCGGTGGTGGCACTGAGAGCAGGCCCACTGGCTCGGGGCTGTTGCGAGGGGCCCACTGCTCGGCACAGCCGTGCAGGGCCGGTGGCATCCCTCTGCTTGTGGACGGCCGAGGACACTTTCACAGCACCGCGTCGCCGGCTGTCTCAGGTACAAAGGACCTGGAAATTTAGACACTCAAGTATCTAATAAGGCAGCATCAATCTTTCATAGTGAGAGAACATAAATTATAAACAAATGTGTCCTTTGGTCTCGTACAACAGCACGATGATCAAAGAGACACAATAGCAACGGATTTGCTTCTGCAGCCGGCAAATTCCCTGGGCTGGGGCTGTGCTGATGGACGGCCGGGAGCTGTCACCGCTGGTCCCATCTGTCACCGCACACTTCCCTCCTGTTGTCTTAAGTCATCAATACCAGGCTGGAATCACCTGCTGCTACCTCTACCACCTCCTATTTTGTCCACTCATAAATTATGGATCCCCGCACAACATCAAGTCTACAATTCCGATTGCATTTGCTAATCATTGATCAATAATTCACAAGCAGCTCCTTCTTCAAGGGCCCCTGGTTTGCGGCAGCATATGGCACCGGGCTGGCGGGAGCACAGGTCCCTTATCACAAAGGGCAGCCGTGAAAACAACTCGTGTGGAGTTGTTGCTTCTCCTTCCGCTCGCAGGTTGGACAAGGGTGACTTTGTACTCGTGTTTGGCACATCCCGGTCGGTCGCTGTGCTTAGTGACGGGCGCGGCTGCCACGGGACATGCAGCCACGTCTGTGGGGCTGGCACACAGGGCACTCGGCAGCAGAGCCGTCTCTGTGCTGTTTTGTGTCCCGTGACAGTGCTGTGGCTGAGCGTCGCTCACGGGGGAGGGGCGTGTCCGCTCCCACGCTGTGGCAGTGGGCACACAGCCAGGACGCCCGCCCTGCACTGTGGCTCCCTGCCACATGACGCCGTGATCTGAACACTACACCCTCAGCAGACTCCTGGGCCCGACAAATTTGAAACCCTGAGCTATTTTAAGATGTGCTTTTACTGGTTTTTGTTTTGTCTTTAAGATCTGTTTCACCCAGTTCCGCATGTGTGTGTTTGTTTCCTTCCAATGAGATGATGAAATAAAAAAAAAACCAATCCTTTACAAATTTTCCTGCACAGTTTATCATAGGTCACTTTTACTGGAAGGAGTCCTTTCACTTTAACCTCCTAGAGGGCACTGATGTCAAATCCTCTCCCATTGGAAATTCAGCTGAAAGGATGCTGCTTATTGATGGAGAAGAGAGAAGGGGGTGGACAGCCTCCAGCCACTAGGCTAGGGGCACTGGGACTGGCCATCGGCGTCCAGGGCCGTGCAGGGAACGGATCCCTGGGAAACCTTTCCACAAGAGCAGCCACAGAGGGTTCTGGAGGTCGCCTGCATCTGGGGCACGTCCCCTGCCCCCTCTAAGGAGGAAAGGCCAGGACAAGGGGCCCTGGTAGCCTCCCAGCGTGCGAGGCCCTGCCCCCCTTTCCTCCCTTGCAGCCTGCTCAGCTTGGCCTTTGTCACCAACCCAGCCGAGAGCCACCAGGAGTTCTCAGGAACTTTAAAAAACTGCTGAGAAAGAAACAGCCAGAAGGGCAGAAAGGAGGGAGACGGGAAAAGGTTTAAATCATCCAGCAATAAGCAGACGGCAGAAGTAGGAGGTGATGGGGCAGGAAAGAAACATTTTCTTTTTAACTGGAAAGAGGAAAGGATGGAACTGGAAATGACTTTAAAATTTTAAGCAAAAATAAAGAAAACTAGGGTAGGATTGAAAACAAAAGAATCGAGGAAAGGAAGCTATTAGCCAAGGAGCTCAGACAATAAAAAAGGAGACTCCCACCTTTGAACGCGCTCACCTGCCTGTCTTCCTGCCTCCTCTGTCCTCTCCTGGCCTTTCCTCTCCTCACCTGGCTTGGCCCCTGGGGGACTGTGACTGCTGGTTGACTGAAGAGAGTCTGTAGTTTACTGGGAGTTGAAAATAGAATAAAATATAGTATCACTCCCTGAACTGAAATCCCCTGACGGATGCCCTAGTGACCCGGACACATGTCCCGCCACCCCATGGACCCCTGACTCTGATTAGAACAGGGTCTGCTGAGGACCCTTCCCTGTCCACCTCATGACCCCCTGAGACCCCTAGCCTGTCCCCCACTGCCCCCGAAGCCTCTTCCCTCCCTGGCTCCAGTCATACTGCCCTAGAGGCTCAGGCCGTGCTCTGGGTCTGGGGTGCACAAGCGTGGGCAGGGGGAGTGGGGCAGAATCACCCCCAGGCGGCCCAGGGGGGGCCTCACCTAGTCTGTGTGACCCAGACCTGCACGCTGGATTCTGCCGTCACCTCAGTGACACGGAGGCCACGTGGGACAGCTCCTCTGCCCAGACAGAAGCGTCTCCCCTCGCCTGGTCCCCAAGGGCCGGGGGCTGACTCAGGCCCTCTGAGACCAGAGACAGATGTGTTCAACTTTGGCCTTCACAATTGTTTTTCTTTTTGCAAAAATTATGAATTTTCTTTTAATGTTGTTAAAATGTCTGTTTCTTTCTGTTTAATTTCTGGTGTAAAAATATGTGCATATGTGTGTAGTGTGAGCAGTGTGTGCAGTGTGAGCAGTGTGTAGTGTGAGCAGTGTGTGCAGTGTGAGCAGTGTGTGTGTAGGTAGTATGAGCTGCATGTGTGTAATGTGTGTGTGTAGTGGAGCAGTGGGTGTGTATGTGTGTGTATGTGTGTAGTGTGAGCAGTGTGTGTAGTGTGAGCAATGTGTGTCGTGTGAGCAGTGTGTGTGTAGGTAGTGCGAGCTGCATGTGTGTAATGTGTGTGTGTAGTGGAGCAGTGGGTGTGTATGTGTGTGTAGTGTGAGCAGTGTGTGTGTGTAGTGTGAGCAGTGTGTGTAGTGTGAGCAGTGTGTGTAGTGTGAGCAGTGTGTGTGTGTAGTGTGAGCAGTGTGTGTGTGTAGTGTGAGCAGTGTGTGTAGTGTGAGCAGTGTGTGTAGTGTGAGCAGTGTGTGTGTAGTGTGAGCAGTGTGTGTATGCAGTGCGAGCAGTGTGTGTGTGTGTGTGTAGTGTGAGCAGTGTGTGTAGTGTGAGCAATGTGTGTAGTGTGAGCAGTGTGTGTGTGTGTGTAGTGGAGCAATGTGTGTGTGTAGTGTGAGAACTGTGTGCAGTGTGAGCAGTGTGTGTCATGTGAGCAGTGTGTGTGTGTAGTGTGAGCAGTGGATGTGTATGTGTGCGTGTGTGTGCATGCACACACACGTGCACATGTGTTCCACTGAGCATGTGTCTGTATGATGGAGCAGCCCCAGGAGGGACGTGAGAACACCCCGAGCGTGCCCGACACTAGGCATCTCCCAAGGCCAGATCCGCTCTCGTTCAGCCAAACGCATTCAAGATGTTTTCCCGGAGGCCTGTCAGCTTGGCCGTGGCCCCTGGGCCAAGAGCAGGCAGCGGCTGGAGTCTTAGGGGGTTTGAAGCAAGTGTTTTGTGAGTTCAGATGGAGTGGAACCGATGGCTTTTCTCAGCCCAATTTGCAGTGATTGGTTTGGCTCTCCCTGGCCCGAGCCCTTTCCGCTCCACCATGGCTTTACAACAACAAAAAAGCAGTTGTGGGCCTCCCTGTGTCAACTTTCCAGATGTTCTCAGAGAAGAAAGACGTATTGATAAGGTCCCTTCTACTTCTTGCTCTCTTCAAAATTCAGCTCAATTATCACTGACGAAAACAAGAGGGGGGATTGTTTCCATCATATCCCCCTACTCAGCCTGGTCCCTGGATTTCTACGATGGTGAACACAATTCCATCGCATCACCCATTCACTCCATAACCCCAAGGGCTTACGCGGCTCCCCAGCACGGAACTGTCGGCCAGCCAGCAGGTGTAGACTACCATGGGAGACCAGCCCCAGCTTGAGGAACCCCCTCCAATCCCCCTGGGGACACTGGGCAAGGCTGAGGGAGGAGACGGGATGGGGTTACATATCAGAAGGCCCACTCCTGGCAGAGCTGGGGCACGGCCCAGCAGAGGCGGTGCTGCAAGAAGGTAGTGAGGGCGGCCAGCGTGCTCTCTCCAGGACGACAGAGGAAGGAGTTGGAGGTCTGCTTTCCCTGTGCAGCAGGGGCTGCTGAAAACAGGAGGTGCTGCACCCCAACCTCAGGGCTGCCTGCATTCCAGGACACGGTCCACACAGCTGTCCATGCAGAAATGTAAAGTTTCTCCCAAAAGCCCCCTTGATACGCTTCAAATACTTGATTCATTGACCTTCTCTGGCCTGGAATCAATTGTAGAGCCTGGAAGGTAACAAGCCAAGTTCATGCCTTTCTGAAGTTACAAGTCCTGTCTTTACACACCCAATCTTTATGTCAAGGGGGCTGGCTGCGCACACCTTCTAATCCGTAAGTGTGAGGTCACAGAGGGTGGTACCAAGACGATTACTTCCTGTCCTGCCCCTGGCTGTCCTGCTCAGTCTCTGCATAGTCTTGACCTGCACTGTCCAGTACGCAGCCAGCAGCCACGTGGGCCACTGCACAGAGGAAATGTGACTAGTGTGGTAGAGGAACTGCGCTTGAAATTTTAATCTTGATTAGTTTATATTTAGATGTGAATAGAATACATACGTTATATTTAGATTTTAGGGCTGAAGCAACACAACTATTTTGCCATTAAACACAGCTTGCTTTTTTCCTAGGATTGAACATTTCGCTTGAGCCATTGAAAGTTGTGCTCAACTGGACATGTGATATAAATGTAAATTCGTCACAAATTTTGAAGGCTTAGTCCAATAGGAATGAGTGTAAAATATCTCATTAATAATTGTTTCTGTTGATTGCATATTTTTATGTCATCTCTTTTTACTTCCTAAAGTGGCTACTAAACAACTTATAATTACATGTGGCTCACATTATATTTCTATTGGACCATTCTGATCCAACAGGAAAGCATCTAGGTCTGAAGGTAGCAACATAGAAACCAACAGTGAATTAGAAGTAGGTGGGACTGAGGTTCCCTGCCTGGGTGTTCCAAGGCAGAGCTGAGTGTTCCCCGCACACCCTCCCTTTCCTTTGGAGGTGGCCAGCTGTGAACTGGCCGAAGTAAAGATTCTGAAAGTTATGTCAGGGACGTGTGGGTAAACATATTTTTTCCTTCATTCTCCCCCTCAGCAGTCAGTGAGAGCTTTACGGCAGCCCGCTTCTCAAGACAGAGTGGCACCGGTGACACATAATAGTGGAAGGCCCAGGGAAACCCCTTGTGAGTGGTCAGTGGTGGGCTTGCTGGCCAACTGTGCATTCCTGGATTTTCCAGAAGTAGCTGAAATGGAATTAACTTTCCCTAATATTTAATACTCAACCATATACTAACAGGGTTTAACTGACAAGTTACTGGAAATTGACAATGAAAGCAGAATATATAAATGGTGGCATCAGAAAAATGCAACAAGAGATCTAAAGCATCTTCAGAGTTTGCTTATCAGTTGAAATGCTTTGGACATTTTTGAATAGAAGATATTAAATCTAAGATGTTCTTTGTTCATTATTCTATCATGAAATGATAAGTGGGAGTGAGGATTCCTGTCTGTCCATGTGTTCATGAACAACCATTTGTTTTTATTTACATTTTTTAAACAGGTGTCATCAGCAATCTCTGTGTGTTTCTGAAGATTTCTTCCAGTTGTACTCAAGGCAAAGAACTTAAGACTGTCCCACTTTCACCAAAATTCCCCTCAGTGTCCAAGCCTATGCATCAAAAGGTTAATCAAAGGACAGGTATTTTTAGCAGAACTAGTGATTCTGCTGTATTTTTTAAATAACAGATTTATTGAGATATAATTCTGTATATCTCATTTATTTATTTATTATTTATTATTGTACCATAAATGAGATACCATGTGTGCAATTTAAAGTGAGATACCATTTAAAGTGTACAATTCAGTGGTTTTTAGTATAGTCACAGACTTGTGCAATCATCACTACTATCTAATTTTAGACCATTTTCAACACCTCCAAAGAAACTCTGAACCCCATTTCTCCTTCCTCTGCTCCTGACTACCACAGATCTATTTTCAAATCTTTAATATTGCTTACGTTTTCAAGGCAGCAGGAAAAAAGGGGTTAGTGTGTGGACTAGTCTTCTGGGCTACAGTACAGAGGCCACAGACAAATCTGGTTCAAGTACCAGATATACCTCAGACAATGTGCTAGTCCACCGAGGCTGCCATAATGAAACACCATAGGCGGTGGCGCTGAAAGACATTCATCTACACACAGTTCTAGATGCTGGCAGTCCAAGCGCAGGGTGCCAGCGGGGTCAGCTCCTGCGGAGACCTCGCTTCCTGCCTTGGGAACAGCTGTCTTCTCATTGTGTCCTCACATAGTGGACAGAGGGCGGGAGGTTGCAGAGACAGCGCTAGCTCTCTGGTGTTTCTCCTTATAAGGGTAATGATCCCTTCATGGGGTTCCCACCTTCATGACCTCATCTACCTCTAATTACCCCCCAAATACCTTATCTCTAAATAGCAGACATATTGGGGGTTGGGGCTACAACATGCAGATTTTTAGGGGGCACATTTAGTCCATAACAGACAGGCACAAGTAATTATTATAAAGAGGAATTGGGAACCAAGCAATTTATCTGTCCAAGCCACAGGTTGTTCTCTTAATAAATATCAGATACTAAGGACAACTCTGATTCAGCCAGGAGAGTATAGCCAAGGTCATGGGCTCTGAGCCAACCAGAGAAAGGAAAACGCAATAGTTTAAGTGACAGTCATGTTGCTGAGCAAAGAAAACATCGGTAGAAGGCATCGTGGGATGACGATGAAAACAGAGAACAAGAAGACGGGATGTCTACCTTTATCAAAACACATGAGGAGTGCTTGATTCTAAAGCCACCGTGTAAACACACTTTCTAGTCCCCGGGGCAGTGCTACACAGTTCTCACCTGCACGTTGCTGCTACTTCCACGGCCAGTGCTGGCCAGCCCTCTCACAACAACACCAGTAACAACAGTGGCGATGTGTTTGTTTCACGTCACTGTGTCCCAAGCAATGACTGCTTCTACGATGAGCACGATCAATGGTGTCAGCGCAAGTTGAAAGCACAATATCATGAAAATCTACCACGTTGATCAAGTGCCTCCCCAACCTCACTGCACACTGCCTACAACGGCGTCGTGAACACCATGGAAAATACCCAGTGTCTGCGAGCAGGCGGAGCAATGGAAACTTCCACTTGCAAAACGGTGAAGCCGCTTCATAAAACAGGATGGCTGGTGTGTTACACATTAAACATCATCATTGCCAGCAGTTCCGCTCCTGAGTAGGATCTGCCCAAGGGTAGGAACACGCACTACGCAAATACTGCACAAGCAGCAGCAGCCATAAGAAAGGACGTGAATGTGTATTTGCTGGTGAGTGGACCAGCACAGTGTGGGGCAGCCATGCTCGGTGATACTTCTCAGCAATGGAAAGAAATGGGAACAGATATGTGCAGTGCTAAGTGGATGCTGAAAAGCACCTCGCTAAGTTAAAAAAAAAGGGCAAAAAAGAATGAATGATTCCACTTACATAAGATCTAGCAATGGAAAACTACAGTAACAGAAAGATCAGTGTTCATCAGAGGCCAGTCTGGGGAGGAGATCAAATGGGCAGGGGGACTCTTCCAGGGCAATGACAGGGTTCTGTAGGACTGAGCTGTGGTGCAGGACTGAACTGACTACCAACACTCATGCAACTGCATTTAAAATGAGCCGTCAATGAGCGCCTCGATAATGACAGCACAAGTCATTAGCATGTTAAAATAAGTAAAAGGAAAGACTGAAAAAAAGAAGCTCAGAGGCAAAGCAGCTTGTTTTCTCCTGCTTGACATGCTGCACTGTGACAGCTCAGTTGGTTAGATTTTCCTGAGTATAAGGTCTCCAATCTCTGAGGGTTCTGATAACGTCTGGAGCAGACCCGTTGGGAAGCCCTTCCCAGATCACCATGACCCCATGATCTTCCGCCACCCACCGGTCAGCGCCCGATACCCCATGTGTCCCCACCCCTGCTTACAGGGGCGGACAGCAGGGAGCGTGACCACCGTGCCCAGAGGTAACCCAGCCTGGTTTCCTGCCAGGAGTTACAGCTGGGACTCCGCCCTCAGAGAGGGTGTCTGCGTGAGTGTGGAACTGGGATGAGCAAACTTGGCTTGGAGAACAGCACATCTGGGGATCCACAAGCCTCCAGGACTGGTGCTTCTGTGTAGTCTGCGAGCCTGGCTAGCGAACGTGAGAGACACAGAGGATCTCCATGGAGGTGACGCTGTGGACCGAGGACAGGCCCAGCCTGGAGCAACTGTTCTCTGACACTGGCTCACGCATATTCTCCAGGCACAGCACGACGCTCTGCATTTCCATCTTTTACTTCCTCTGCTTTATGAACAAAATCGAATCCTTGTTACATCGGAGTGAAAGCAGGTGACAAAGACATGACCGTGAAAAGGTCCCTGTTACTTACAGTCTTCATACTTTGTATCATACCCAAATGCAGCTATGCCAGCACCTTTCCAGCAGTATCTCCCCGAAAGTCTACATGGGCCACCTGTGTCCAGAGTGGGTGGAGCTCCTGAGACTGAGGGAGTGCTATACACTCTCCCCCTACAAGGCGATTTCTCCTCCTTGGCATTGCACGGGTCCCCGAGACCTCTTTCCCAACACAGTGCCTGCCCTGAGGTTTCTGAGGCCACCGAGCAGCCCTGCCTGCCTTCTCAGGAAAGACGCAGCTGCCCTAGGCCCCCACTCCCACCCCACCCCACCCCGGCTCTCCCCCACGGGCCTGGAATTCTTCCTTTCCTGCTTCTCATCTAAAATCGCTCACTGGCGGTTTGTTTCATTCCCTTTTTCATCTTGGTTTGTCATTAGAGTCACTCTCTTGCAGTCCCCAGACATTCGTAGAAAGAAGGCCAGAAATCCTGCCTCCCGAATTCGCTAAGTGCTACACACAATTAGGTGCTTAATAAATGTCTTGTGATACGGTGACGGCCACGTTGGTGATAACGGTGCTTAAATTGCTCCTGGGAGAAGTTTACACACTTTGAGAACGGTACTCCCGGAATCAAATTATGAAATGGAAAATCGGTTTCTTCCCATCTTTGGCGAACCACCCAGCGGCGTTAATGAAGGTTCAGTTAACAGTGTGTTAGACCAAGTCCTGCAGTCCTGCTAAACGTGCACCTCTGGTTCCAGAGAGTTTAATTCTGCCCAGACCATGTCGAGTCTATGTGCTCCCAAGTGTGCATTCAGAATAACTTAGTTCACTTGTGAGATAAATTAGTATCAAAGCACAGTGTTCAAAATGGCAGACTAGCTTTTCAGACTAGCGCTAGTTGGTACTAAGAGAAAGCTTAATTTCACCAATGTGAAACTTTATCTTTCTTCATGACAAATATATTTTTGATGATTGTGTCACATAGTCTGTCCTTGTTACTTCACTGAGAGTGCTTCATCTGTTATAGGCAGCACGATTACTACATATGGTCATCGTGGGTCGGGTCCAGTTAGGCCCTTGTTGTGAAGCATGTAGAGAAGGAAGTGGGGACAGACGGCTTGACTAGCTTTGGATTTCAGGCTGGTTATCCTACTTCCAGAAGATGGTAAAGCATCTCCAGGAGATCACCCTCTGAGCAGGAATTTGAACTAGCTGGGAGCCAGGGGGCTGTTTAACTAGGAATGGGTTCAGAGCAGGAGTTAAGTACAGAACAGACCTTAGGGTGGCAATCCTATTGTACATTCTGAGTGTTTCATGTGAACACTGGGTTTAGGGTCCCCAGTTTGTCCATCCATCCATCCATCCATCCATCCATCCATCCACCCACTTATTCCACAAATACTCGCTGGACACACATGGTGTCCATAGCCCTGTTCAGAGATCCCTGCCGTGGGAGCTATTGGAGATACATGAATGAGGCTCCCGTCGCCCCTTGTTTCCTGGGATTGATTTGGGGGCAGGGACCCAGGCCCCACTCTGGAGGAGGTAGGAAAGCTCCTGGCTCCATTGCTGTGACCTTAAGTTGCCTAATGTTCAGAGAAGGGAGAACACAGCATGTCAGATCAATTACATCACCCTGATTATACTGTCTGCTTAAAGTACGCTGGGAGGAGGCAGGTCACCATGCATTAAAGTTCATATTTATGTCTTCATTACGTCCCACTCTCTCCCTCGCTTGAGCCAGTGCTCTGGTCAGCTGCACGTCAGAGGCCGGATGGCAAAGCCATGAGTGCTAACACCTACAGCCATGACTTGTGCGTGGTGCTGCTCTCCTGCACAGGCCTCCGCTTGTATCTCAGTAGAACCAGAGGGTTTGGTCATGAACCTCACTGTTGTGACGTGGACCCAGAGTCGGTGTGCCTTGGCCACTGCATGCTGCTTCTGACTGAGGTGGGAAGGAGCTCTGAAAACAATTTCCCCTGCACACCAGCCACCCACACAGGAGAGCTGGGGAAATAAGCCAGGAAGGTAACCCTCAGCTGGAGAGGCCCAGCTGGGACGGAGGCACGGCCTGGCATCTGGCTGGGATGGAGGCACGGCCCTGGCGTCTGGCACAGAAGACATGGCTGTGAACACCACCATGCAGTGCAGGCGGTTGGCCGTACGTCTCTGACCCGGGGTGTCCTCATCCTTCAGAGGAACGAGAAGAGTGTCCCCGACGTGTGCAGTGAGCACCAGCTGATGTGCCCTAGTCAAGGGTCTAGAGCAGTGACTGGTGCCGGGTGGGCACAAGTGTCATTTCCCATTTTCTTCCCATAAATGCACACTCTCCCTCATGCCACAGGGAGAAAAGCTTTTCTTAAGCTTTGCCTTCCATGGGGACTAAGTCACTCTTTGGGATCAGTATTGTAAATTGTGGCACTAATTACCCCCTCTCTGTACACCGTCAGCTCAGTGGCCACCTTTTTTCATTAAGAGGGAGGAGGAGGGACCCACAGAGTCCCCCCAAGTCTACAAAAGGGCAACATCGACCTTCTCCAATCAGGTTCCTCGTTTGCCTCCATGGAGATCTTTCTCCAAGGGGCATCTTCAATTTTCCGGGATCAACGTCAGAAGGAAAGTCTGAGTTGAACCCCCCAAAACAACCTATTGTAGACCTGGTATGGCTTGGCAAAGGAGAATCAAAATGTCAGTCTCTAATTAAAACTCATAAAGGAAAAATTAAATTCCATCCTTTAACGATGCCATTTATTGTCATGGATACGGGGGGGGGGCATACTAATGAACATGCACTGAGGAAACTTTGCACATGGTGAGGATCGACTTTGGAAATCATAACTTGTGGAGTGTTTAAACACTGCAACAGAATTATAAGAGTCCCATTTCGTTCTGATTACGTGCACCCACCACTGTTGGAAACAGGAACTAAATGGCCCAGAACTTATCCTGTCATTTAGAATTGTAGAAAATTTCCCCCCAAATATTTCTGAAACAGCCATAGAGAAGTACACAGTGTCATGCAAACAGAAACCAGTAGGTGTCTATGTTTATAGTTTTAAAAAACATAACAGTGCTCAAAGTTGTTGAAAATTGGGGTGGTAGCTGGGGGCTAGGACACGGGACTACAGCAGTCAAGGCTTGTTAGCAGACCCTAGATTTAAGTATAAAATCTGAGATGTGCTTGAAATCCTCCAGTCTACCCAAATGAAATAGCCTCCGATGGTTTCATGAAGAATTAAGTTAATTGGGTTTGGTGTAAGGTTGGTGTCCTTCCTGCTGGAAACTTTCCCAGGTCTTCCCGGGCATTGGTGGCCACCAGACTCCCCGGTCACCCTGTTAGCCCAGACTTTAATTAGCTCTGGCGTCCTCTTCATAATGATAAATGCAGAGATGATAAATGGAAATGCAAATGACGGTGAAGTGCCTCCGCCATCAGCGCTGAATATCATTAATGTCTTCCCACCGGCGAATCGATCACTGTCATCACCGCGCCTGCATCCGCGGGGCGCATGGCTGCCGGCCAGAAAGTCTTCCCGAGCCCCGGCAGGCCGAGCGTGGTAGGCTTTTCCTCCCCATATGCTTTTATTCATCTTTTGCAGAATATTTGTTTGGCAACCAGAGTTCCAATATATTTCCAGCTGAGATGATAACTATGTTGGGTCAATAAGCAAAGAGCTAATTTAGAGCAAAATAAATAAATACCAATAGAAATTATTCTCCGAGCATGAAGATCTGAAAGGAAGTCAATGTAATGGATCCATCTGACCTGTTTCAAAACCAAAAGAGTTGCTTTGAGGCTGTCAATGATGACGGCTTCAAAGAGAAGATGGTGAAGACTTTTGTTCCAAGATCTTGGAGCACAAAGTGGTCCGACGCCCTCCTGGAAACCGGTGGTTTCATGAGGATGAGACATGTCTTCCTCAGCCAGCGACCCAGCCAAGCACCTGTCCAGCCCACGCTGGTCCCAGCCTGCCTCCCTCCCCTGCTGGGGCAGCCGAAAACTCCCCTTGGACTGGCCTGGGGTCGGCCTCACAAGCAATTTGAAGATGGGGAGGGTGTCTTCTTGTGCCTTTTTTGTTTGAACTGCCAGGAAGGCACACTGTTCATGGGAGTCTCCACAGGGAAACAACGATGCGTTCTCCCCATGCCTCCCTTTCCGATGTCCCTTGAGCCCCAGCCCTCTTTCACGTCATTCTGACCACACTTGCTTTCCCTCTCTTCTTGCCCCCTGAGCTCCTCTGTGCTAAGACCCAACTTCCAGTTGGCCGGGCCCCAGGACACCCACAAAAGACGGACCTCAAGGACAATGTCCTGAAGATTCTCTTGACGACACAGCCTCAGGCGCCGTGGCTCTGAAAACCTGCCTCCCTGGAAAGCCAAAGCATGACTGAGTTTGGATCACGTTATCCAGGGTTTGGGACGTCAGCCCGGCAGAGGCCCGGGGTGCAGGGCCATATCGTCCAATCTACTGAGGAGAGGCAGGTAACGCCTGCCTGCCATCAGCACAGACTTCCAGCAAAGTGAAGCCAGAGAGTGAGCAACACACTCTGTCTTCTCTGCAGAGCTGCCCCTTGTGCAGTGTCCCTTCCTGAAACAGGTACCACATACACACAGCTCACGACGGGCGCCTGAGGCCATGGGCACCTCGCTCCAGCGTCTCCCACACATTCCACAGAAAAAGCCTCTCGAGCACACATCTGCCCCACACGTGTCCACCTGTCCCTGTCCCTACTGGCATCCCATGGACCCCCTTTGTCTCCCACATGGACTCCTGTAGCAGCCGTCCAGTGGACCCCACTCCCCTTCCATCCATTCTCACACAGCAGCCCGGTGACCTCTGGAAGCCATGCGTCTCCCACAGAATTCCCACGCTCGCTCCAGAGCATTTCCTTCTCGTGGAGAAAACACCTGCACTCCCAGAGCTGCCTCCAGAGCCTCCCACGCTGTGCCCACAGTGCCTTCTGAGCCCCGCGTGCCCGGGGCCGCCCTGACTCGCTCTGCCACACATTTCCTCTCCTGTCCTCCTTGCTGGCCGTCTCTGCTGAGATGCTCCACGGGTTAAAACTTGCAGGAAGCCCTCACGCTCCTGCGCCTGGAGTCGACCCACTCAGCAGTGTCCGTGCGACACACGAAGGAATAAGTCCTGAGGTTTCCTGGAAGGCAGGGACATGTTTTGTTTCCCGCACTGGGTGTAGTCCAGGGCCTAGTGGAATTTCAGTAAGTATATGCAGAATAAATGAATGTAGTAATGCTTAGTTCTAGTGTTTTTATGGCACCGTCTCTCCTCCGGCCGCTGGATGGTTTCCATGAGTGATAATACGTGGGACGCCCCACAGCTGGCTTCTGGGGACCTCCTGACTGAAAGCCGCACAGATCACACAGGACACACACCTCCAAATCCATCAGTGGGCCGTGCTCTGCCCAGCGTGTTAGACCCATCCATCACTGGGATGAATTTAACGATTTCAAAGATGAAAAAAGCTTCACAAAGGCAGTTTTGAGTGGCAAGACACAGCAATTACATTTCTGGATGCATTTTGTAAGTTTCAACACCATTATTCTGTTTATCAGGTTAATAATTGATAGACACGTCAGCCTAGAAAGACAATGAGGCCAACTTCTCCCCTCCTCTTACACCATTAAAAGATACTGGGAGGTATCTTTTAAAATTACTGTTTGCTGAAAATGAACATTTTGACACTATATTTTATAGCAAGTTCCTTCCTCCATGGGAACGCATAAAAACAACTTTATTTAAAGTTGCAAAAGGAATTTCTCTCAAAAATAAGTAAAGGGAAACTGATTTCCATCAGACTACTGGTTCAATATTTTATTTTGTTGGTATAACAAAAACAGAAAAATAAAAGGAAACAAAACGTTTTGTTTCCGTGGTGTCTATTAAGACCTTGGCATCCTTTCTAGAGAGCCCTAGCCAATTTCAATAACATCAGGAACATGAGGAAATAAATTAGACATTTTAATTGTGAGATTATAACATACTGATGGAAGAGCTGGGAAGGCGCCAAAACAAATTTTAATGACAAAACAATAATCTCAGCAAAGGAGAAAAATTAGACTCTAAGGGCTTTGAAAGAAAATAAAGAAGCAAAATTAGTAACACCGGCAAGGTTATGAAGCCAGTAAATGTTGACAATATTAATTGTGAGTGAAGCTCACAACTATATTCTAGGTAATACAGCAAGCAGCTTTAAGCAGTAAATCAAACGCATAATTGGGTAAATTTTCATACAGCAGTATCACTGATGTTTTCGGGAGCTACAAGGAAATTACATCCTTCAGCAAAACTTAGACATTTTGAAATAAGGACTCCATAGCGTCCAGTCATGTGTGAACAGCAGCGAGGAGCCCCACCACTTTATAACATTTTTGTTCAGTAACATGACCATGGATTAAGTCGGTCTCGGATGAAAGAATGTCACTAGTCAGATTTTACAAACAATAGGTCTATTCTCAGTGCACCCAGCACCTTGGCAGTGGGGAGAGAGAGGCTGGCGCGAGGTGTCCGTTCTGCTGGAATCTGACTATCCCTCGGTTGCCCCCTTCCTGAGACGTGAGCATAAGTTTTTAGATGTGCGTAAGTACAGTGAAAGCGGACGGTCTTCCCACCTCACTTTGCTGCCCCACCTGGTCGTGTGGAATGCGGGGACCACATTGCTCCTGAGTGTCTGCCATCGGACGGCACCCACATGGCAGAGAAGATGGCACAGAGCCTCAGTGGTGCGGGGAACTCTCACGTGGCCGAATTGCTTTTTAAATTAACTTTATACAATAAAATCCACAATGTTAAGTGCACAATTTGATGAGTTTTGATAGATGTATATATTTCAATGAAAATGTAGACTATCTCTCTGTCTCCAGAAAGTTCTGTCGTTCTCCTCCCAACAACAGACCCCCCCCTGGCCCCTGGCCAGCATGGATCTGATAGCCATCAATACACATTCGTTTGCCTGCTCTAGGATTTCATACGCATGGAATCCACAGCATTGACTCACTTGTGCCTGGGCTCTCCTGCTCCCAACGAGGCCTGTGAGGCTTCTCTGTGTCGGGCGGACCCGTAATTCATGCGTTTCTGTTGCAGAATGTTGTCCCATGGTCTGAATATACTGCAATTGGCTTATCCATCCATCTATTGACAGATCCGTGTGCTGTTTCCAGTTTGGGCTGCGTTGAACAAAGCTGCTGTGAACATTTTTGCCTAAGTTAGTTTTACAAACACAATCTTTCATTTCCCTGAAGTCAATACGTAGCAGTGACTCACGTAGTAAGTGTGTGATCTACCTCGTCATCGCTTTACAAAGTGGTTGAAACACTTTACCTTCCCACCAAGGAGTCTGAGTTCCTTCTGCTCTGTTTTCTTCGACATTTCTCAGTTAATCTTGTAAATTTTAGTGCGACTTGGGATGACTGTGAATTTGATGCACACACCTGAGGACGCAGGGTGTTCAGTGCCTTTCATCCACTTGCTGTCATTTCTGTCTTCTTTCGAGACGTAACTATTCAAGGCGTATGCTCACTTTTAAATTAGAATGTTTGTTTTGTTACAAGAATATTTTAATCATTGTTTTTATTTGTCCATGTATGTGTATATCTACCTGTGTATTAAACAACTAATATATATATTTCATGTATACATTGCACAAGTATGTAATACCTGCGCATGTGTATTCATATATGGATACAGACTTGTACCGAGATTTTATACATAAATAGAAATGCTGGATACAAGGCTTGAGTCACACATACGTGTTGTGACGATTTCCTTCCAGGCTGTGCCTTGCTGTATCCCGTCCTTGACACTGTCTTTTGAAGAGCATAGTATAGCATTTTTAAGTTGATGCAGCCAGTTTATCATGTTGTTCATAGCACTATAACCAAACTACTTTTCTCTTGTTTGTTTTTGCATGATATATCTTTTCCATCATTTTACTGTCAATATTTGTTTTTATATGCAAAATACGCCTTTTGTAGACAACACTTCGTTGGGGCTGGCTTTTCTAACCAGCCCGAAACCCTGCCTTACAATTTACATGTATAACCCACTTTAATTTGATGTGCTTACTGACACGATTGGGTTACGCTACCATTTTACTGTTTATTTATTCACTCTGCTTTTCACTCTTCTGTTGTGCTGCTGCTGTTCTGCTTGGATTAAAAGTTCAATATTCTTTTTTATTTCATCTATTACCTTCTTAGCTGAACTCTTTATTATTTTCACTGGTCACTCTAAAGCTAATAATATTCATCTGTAACTTGTCAAAGTCCATTTCAATTCAACATTGCACTTCCTCTTCCCAGGCGTCTCACTGTGAGCCTGATGCGTCCCACACGCCACTGCAAACATGTCACAGCTTCGCTGCACACAGCGCTGCTTGCCCAGCCTTCATCCTTTACGTAATTATTGTCATATACATATATCTGTGCTTCGGCAGAGATCAATTCCTTACCTTGCAGTGTCATTGTTCTTCCTTAAGCAGAAGTTAGTTGTCTTTTAAATGAATTAAGAGAAGAAAGAAAGGAAAGCCTTTTATATTTACCCACTCGGTTTCCATTTCTGGTGTTCCTTTCTCTTTTCTGTAGATCCAAGTCTTCATCTTGTATAATATCCCTTTAGTTTCCAGCACATTCTTAATATTTTTGTATTTTACAACTGCTGACAATGAATATTCTCAGATCTTTTTTTTTTAATCTTAAAATGTCTTCAGGTTACAGAATTTCTTTCTCCTTCTTTCAGCTCTTACAAGATGTTGTTCCATTGTCTCTGGCCTCCATTGTTTCTGATAAGAAATCAGTATATTTTGTTACCTGTTTAAATGTTCCTAATATTCTTTATTGCTTCTTTGTTGGCTGCTTCCAAAATTGCCTTTATTTTTTGTTTTCCACTATTTGACTATGTAGCATCTTGTTGTGATATAGTGGTTCATTTGCTCTCTCTCTCCACACACAAACACACACACACACACACACACACACACACACAGAGGGTGCCAAAAATATGTATACACATTTTAAGAAAGGAAAAAGCTGTATTAAAATTGTAATACTTAATATATACTGACAACGAAAGGTGAATACAAGCCGTGTGTATAGATTTTTTTGGCGCCCCTGGTATGTATGTATGTATGTATAATCTGGCCTAATGATTGTATTGAGGAAAATGAGCTTTTGGAGTAAAGATAAATGTCTTGTGTGTTTCAGGAAGTAACAGGTTTGTATCATCTAATCTAAAGTTGCAACAAGAGAAAATTAAGTAAAACTCTGACAATTAGCTGGTTAATGTATTCCATGCAGATAACTAATTTAGATCATTGTGTTCATAGTGTCAAATTGTTTGGCTTGAGATAATCCAGCTGACTCTTCTTGATTGAATAAGACATTTTTCGTATCTCCACTTTACCTACTATTATGTAGACATGGCTTGAGATATAATCTTTGTATGAGAAAATAATTACAGTTTCAACATTATTTTCTCCACTCCTTTTATTCATCTATTATCAGCATCGTGTTTAGATATGTCATTAAACAAATTGTTTCTGTTCATTTAAGCACCTCTCATTAAGGAGCTTGGAAGTCACGCTCCTCCTAACAACAGGTGAAGAGCTGAGGGATGGGTTTGGGGCAATCAGGCGGAGGAACAGGTCACTGCACAATGTGGGCGCTGCGTAAGGAAAGGGCTGGGGATGATGGTGAGGAAATGCAAGTGGCTGGTGAGGATGGAGTGTGGGCGGTTCAAGGCCAGGAGGTTGAGGCTAAGAACCAGACAGTGGGCTGTGACTTTGCCTCTTGCTGAGGATTTTGCACCTCACTTTTCAAGATGGGCAGACTCCATAAGCTAAAGGTTGTCTCCATTGGTGGGTATATTGGAGAGCGTTTTTGTCAGTGAGAAGGACAGTGGACACCTCTGTGGGCAGTTGGGAAGCTCCCACCTGGAAGGCAATGAGAGGTTTGACCAGCGGCTCTCAATTCAGGGTGTGGGGGAGGGGAGGGCACTTTCAAAAGCAGGCGTTGCCCTATCCCAATACCTCCCCTAAGCCCTTTAAACACAGTGCTAATCCGGGCCTCAAATCATGTTGTAATGCTAATAATAACTGCTCATCTGTTTGGAAAACTTATATACTTCCACATTTGATTTTCTCTAGGTGTGGCACAAGTAATCTACTTCTCATTTTTTCTTCTTGGCAAAAAATAGTGACTCTCCCCTGTGACACTGAGATTGTCCTTCCTGGACTGGTGGGTGCACTGGTTTTGAGAGTAGCCTCTAGGTCCAGCTGCTGGGGCTCGAATGCGAGCCTCATGGCTCAATCACTGAGTGTCCTTAGGAAACGTGCTTAGCCTCTCTGGGCATTGACTTGTCGTCTGTTAAAAGGAAATAATAATAGTACTTCTGCCATGTGGTTACTGGGAAGACGAAATGGGATTGTATGTCTAGTGAGGTTGAAAGTGAATCCCACCCCACTATGCAAAGTGACAGGCAATTCCTTTATTTCCAACAGATACGTCAATGCCTCATTAGTCCCTATTATTTTAGGTAGTTTTGAAACCCACACTTTCCACTTAAAGTGCATGAACTGTGTTTATGGGTTAAACAACCTGTATTAGTTACTCGCTCAATCAAGTTCCCCATCGGGAGCCCTTTGATAATCTCTTTCAGAGGCAGCTCTTTCTGGAGGAACTGGTTGTGCTTTCCTACTTCCGCCCCTTCCAACTTGGGTCCAAGGTGGCACTTGGGGTGGCCCAGTGACCTCGTGTGGGGGTGGGGGGAAAGGAGCCTGAATTCCACGCTGGGGCTTTGCGGTGGAGTGCCAATGGGGAGAGCAGACTGAGGACCACTAGGGCACGCAATGGCACTGGCCATTTGAAGTAAGATGCTGACACCCCCCTTCAGAGTCAGCCTCCTGACCACTCACATTCCTTCCAAGAAACTCTGTGGTCTTAGCACCCCCGCCTGCCCACCAGCTCCCTCCACAGCGTCACTAAACCATGCGAAAGCGACATAGCCATTCAAGAGCTGTGCCCAGACTCACCGTCTGCCCCGCCGTGCTCCTGCTCTGACCTTGGGTGTGGCCACCTCTCAGGCTTCTTCACAAAGCGGGGCGCCCCCTGAACGGGCCTGGGCTCTGCACGAGTCTGACTGTCACTGCCCTGCTTTGGGCCTTCTCCTCCCACACTCCCCCCTTCCCGGATTCCTCCAGAAATCTTATGCCGTTCCATCTCCCCTCTGAAGACATTTCCATTACGCCACATGCCCTCTCTTCCTCAGCTTGTCTCTGAAAATGTACAGAGCCTCCTGTCCATGGTGGAAGAGGCGTCTGGGCTGGGCCAGCCTGGCCTGGCCTTGTCAGACTTAGGAAACCCAGAGCCAGGTTTTACCAAGGGTGAAAACACACTGTTTAAATATGCAAACTATATGACCCTAATGCTGAGGACAAACCTGGCAGCATGATGAAACACCCTGATTCTCGGGCAGCCAGTGGCTGGTGGGACTCTCCACACCACGCTCAGGTCGGGAGCTCAGACCTGCTGCTTCCATGTGTGACTCTTCAGCCTCTGTCCCACTGTCTGTGTCATCAATGCCTCAATCTTGTCTACCACTTAGGAACTTGGTCTTCTGACTAAACTAAACCACTTGAGCACTTGGAGATCCGATTTCCATTCCTGGAACAGTGTTATAAATCAGAAAGACACTAATAGTTACCGTTGGTTGGGTGCTTTCCGGGTTCCAGTCCCTCCGAGCGGACGGACCAGGAGGCTCACCCCTTGTCACGGACCCTTCATATGGAGAAGGGATGTGGGGCGACAAGGAGAAGCGCTCCTTGGAGAAGGTCACACACTTGCTGAGTCCGGGAGCCAGAATGCAGCAAGTCGTAGAGCTGGGCGGATTGACAACTCGACTTGTTAACTCTGAAAACACACTAGCGTCGCACATGCAGAGCCCTGAAGGTGAAATCCCAGCGGAAGTTTCCCGAGGTGCTGCAGTTGTGTCACATAACAAGGGAAGCCCAGCGTTGAGGCTGAACCTTTGGGATGTCACAGGCCTGACTCTTCCGCCCATGGCCGCAGGTCCCCTCATCGTGGCCAGCCCTGACTCCACGGACACACCTGACTCTTCCAGAAACAATTTCTACCTACCAAGTAAAGACTTGCATGGAGGAGTTTCAAGACTTTACATTCTATGTCAAGGATGGAAAATATGACCAAGGTATCTCTGGCAAAGCAATTTTAAAATTTACTGTATTGAAAACGAAGGATTCAAACAACACACGTCCCTCTTTAGAATCACATGGACACACATAGTCACGTAATACGCACACAGAGGTCCAGGCTGCGTGGGGGCTGGGCTCAGCTCCGGAGCCACTCACGTGGACGAAGGCGTGAACAGCGCCCCCTGGAGGTGCCCGGCGCACTAACTGCGTTGGAAGTCCCGCCCTGTTGACAACGCAGTTTTGGGTGGCGTTCACTTTTCAAAACATGCTTCTTGATTTTCTTGATCTGTCACAAGAAGCACACATTACTTTTATAATCAGAAAAAATATAAATTCAGTTTCATTTTGAAAAAAAAAAAAGGAAACCAATCGCGTAAGATAAAACTATGATTTCTTCTGCAACTTTATACTGGGCCCGTGAAATTCTCACTTACCGGGCAAACATCATCATAACCATGCCGGTTACGATGATGTTAAAAATGTTATCCGCAAGCATGCATTTAAAAAAGTATACCTCGTCTGTGTGTTCACACTTGAGTTTCTAGGGGTGGCCCAGCTTCGCATTTAACTTGACAGCAACATGCAAGAGCACGTGGCTTACTGAAGCGAGTGGGTCACCCACAGTGTTTTATGTTTCCCTTTGCAACATGTTGGCCTCTGCTGTTATGAAAGGAAGACAGCCAGCTAACCTAATGGGCTCTTTGTTTGCTAATCAAACCTCTCATTAACAATTAATTGGATCAAAAGTTCATAGGCCATTATTGCTGTGTCAATGAGATGCGCGAGGCCTCGGAGGCTGAAACGGAACGACCGCGCGGTGATGAATAATTTCCAGCAGCGACTCGCCTTACTGCCCGGAGGTCACGGTCCCGCCGCAGCGGCCCTGCTGGCTGCCCAGCGACGAGAAAGATGCGGCCGCCCTTATCAGACGTGCTAATTTAAGCTCCGTAATCTAAAGCGTGTGAAACACCATCTCGGGGAAAGGACACGCCGTGGCCGTCTTCACTCGCGTCCTGCAAATGCGCCTGCGCTCGGCCCAGGGAGGCGGCGGGAGTTTGCGGGGATTCACCGGCCCGGACCCTCGGGCTCAGGTCGCGCTGCGGGATTCGGAGACAGTTCCCGCTCCCTGACCGGCCCCGCGCGCGTCCAGCGCGGCGACCTGTGATCTCCTGACAGTGTGACTGCAATAACAGACCGGTGCACCTTTTCCAGGTCATGGTTCGTTCTTGCCTCACCCATTTATTTCATGTCCCCTCTTCAGGAAGGGGAAAAAGCCTTACTTAGGGTTGGAGTCTGAAACGTTACAGTGTCTCAGAGATTGTTATTCCACACCAAACGCACTCGAGGCTGCAATGAGCCGCGTGGTTCCCTAGCCAACGTGCAGGCGCTCTCAGTTAAAAACTAAGATAGAGTCGATAAAAATCTCAAATTAATTGAAGCCGGAGAAAGGATTTACTACGAAAAAGCTCTTTAAAAGGCCATGAAATGCACGTTACCATTGTTTTTCAGCATTGTGCCTAATGGTGTGGGCCTGTCAAGTGGTGGACAGCCCACGAGTGAATGTGTGCTGAAATGAACCTTCAGTTCAATGCAGGTCAAGTCCAACCAGGCCAGCAAAATTCCTTCTGAAATCGTAACTCCCGGTTCAACAGCCTGCGGGGTTGTCTTCTGGGGTGCGAACTTCACTGTCAGACCTCGTGCTGTGGGAGGCCACCGCAGGCTGCGTTCAGGGAGAATGGCCTTCTTCACCTGATGCCGTGTGAGCCAGCTGGGGATGCTTTCAGGGCTGTGATTCCACCTTCCATCCTCTCCGCTACATGTCCCCTAGCACGGGCCTGTTCTTTCCTTCTCACCAGGAACTGAGAAGCAGATGTGCCTTCTTGCCTTCATTCCTCTATCAAAGAAGACAGGGCTTGGGGCCACAGGCCTCCCTGATGGCCACCGGGGACATGGCCACTGAGGCTGGGGGATCCCAGGTGAGGCTGGCAGAGGGTGTCTTATTCTCCACTCTGGAGATGGCAGAGGGATCCTGCCCCATTTCTAGAAAACTGTAAGGATCACATCACTCTTCACCCAACCAAAGAGATGGAGAGTCAGTCACACCCACTGTCCACTGTGATGGTCAATCTTACCTATCAACCTGACAGGCCTCAGGGACATGAATATTTGGTCAAACGTTAACCTGGCTGTGTCTGTGAAGGTGTTTCTGGATGAGGTTAGCATTTGAATCAGCTGACTGAGTAGAGCAGGTGGTCCTCCCAGTGTGGAGGGCCGCAGCCAACCCTTAGCAGGCCCGGACAGAACAAAAGGCGGAGAGGAAGGGGCTCATCCCTCTGCCTGAGCCTGAGCTGGGACTGCGTCTTCTCCTGCCCTAGGGCTGGAACCTACACCATCGGTTCTCCTGGTTCTCAGGCCTTCGGACAAGGCTGGGATTCCAGCACCTGCTCTCCTGGGTCTCCTGTTTGCAGATGGCAGATCTTAGGGCTTCTCAGCCTCCATCATCCTTTGAGCCAATTCCTTAGAGTACATCTGTCTACCGTGTTTCCCCGAAAATAAGACCTAGCAGGACCATCAGCTCTAATGCGTCTTTTGGAGCAAAAATTAATATAAGACCCGGTCTTATTTTACTATAATTTAAGACCAGGTCTTATATGATATAATATATTATAAGACTGGGTCTTGTATTAATTTTTGCTCCAAAAGACGCATTAGAGCTGATTGTCCTGCTACGTCTTATTTTTGGGGA
Source organism: Rhinolophus sinicus (assembly GCF_036562045.2). Lineage (NCBI taxonomy): Eukaryota > Metazoa > Chordata > Mammalia > Chiroptera > Rhinolophidae > Rhinolophus > Rhinolophus sinicus. Next base: position 198,225,667 of record NC_133753.1, on the reverse strand, counting down.
AACAGGGTATCTATCATCTAGCTATGCATTTTTCTATCTATCATCTTTCTATCTATCTATCTATCTATCTATCTATCTATCTATCTATCTATCTATCATCTGTCTGTCTGTCTCTCTACTATCTGTCAGTCATCTATCTATCTACCTACCTACCTACCCACCAATCTTCTGCTGGTTCTGGTTCTGACTAACGCAGCACCCCACCCCTTCCCACACCACCAGCCCTGCTCTCCTTTTGACTCCATGACTTTTTGACGGGCACCACTTCCAGTGCACTTGCTATGTCAGGAGTATAAGCAGCAAACGGTTATAGATATTTGTTGAGCGGAATTCAATTTCAGCAGAAGAGGGAAGTCACACAGGGCTCGTGCTTGGGCAAGATTAGATATCTCTGATTAGGAAATGTAGACCAGTTGTAATGTGGCCCGGGAGGACGAAATCAATCGACACGTTGGTTTTGCTTTACAGTTGTCTGCACGCGCAGACCGCGGTGCTCCTGTCGCCACGCTGTGACCAGGAACGTTACGTAAGTGACGCTCGTGGTCTCAGCTCACGGAAAGGCACGGGCCTCTGTTCTCAGCCACAGGGCTGCCCGGTGCCTACACCTTCAGCAGTGACTGGCACCTCGGCCGTGCCGGCCACCCCTTGTCACATGGGGACGAGGGCTCATTTAGAACAGCTGCAGGCTTCAGAACGAACCTGGGTGTTTAGTGATCTGGAGATTCCTTAAAGAGATGAAAAAGTTGGCGAAAGTGGTCAGGTGTGAGTGTGAGTCTCAGTCATTAGTGCAGATTTCTTTTGCACATGAAATGAGAACAAGAGCTGGAAAGCAGAACTGAAAACTGCCATGTGAGAGAAAGAAAACGTTTATGGCTGGTGATGCATTTCTTTCCCTTTTGCTCTCAGAGGCATGCGGTCCTTGCGGGGCCATGGAGACCTGAGAGGGAGGAGGGGAAGGTCTGCAGAGCTCAGGGACTCAGCGCGGGGCGGGCACGAGAGCCCCCAGCCCTGCGGTGTGCACACTGGGACCCTGTCAAGCACACGCAGATGGTTCTCTGAACACACCAGAGACGTCATCATTGAGTGTTTCCTCACGTGCTGGGCACTAAACGTCAGCACTCTCATACGTGGGCCTAAAACACTGTGATGTTTCATAGGGGTTAAAAACACCAGAGGCGCTGTTTTAATGGGAACATGTCCACCTGGGCAACTGGTATTTAATCAACATTTGAATGGTGACATCTATGGGGACGCTCAGAGAACAGGACTCACTGATGGTCATTTATATCAGTCTGCTGCTTTCTGTTATTGGCATGTTGGGACAACATAAAACATTGGCCAGGGCTGGCCTGGTGGCTCAGGCGGTTAGAGCTCCGTGCTCCTAACTCCAAAGGCTGCCGGTTCGATTCCCACATGGGCCAGTGGGCTCTCAACCACAAGGTTGCCAGTTCAATTCCTCGACTCCCACAAGGGATGGTGGGCTGTGCCCCCTGCAACTAAGATTGAACATGGCACCTTGAGCTGCCGCTGAGCTCCCGGATGGCTCAGTTGTTGGTTGGAGCGCAGGCTCTCAACCACAAGGTTGCCGGTTCAACTCCCACAAGGGATGGTGGGCTGTGCCCCCTACAACTAGCAACGGCAACTGGACCTGGAGCTGAGCTGCGCCCTCCACAACTAAGACTGAAAGGACAACAACTTGAAGCTGAACGGCACCCTCCACAACTAAGATTGAAAGGACAACAACTTGACTTGGGAAAAAAAAATGGCCTGGAAGTGCACACTGTTCCCCAATAAAGTCCTGTTCCCCTTCCCCAATAAAATCTTTAAAAAAAAAAGAAAAAGAAAAAGAAGAAACATTGGCCAATGACCGTCCACCAGGCGTGGTCTCCGGCTTCGCCACATCCATCCACATACCACGTCTGCACTAGAAAGATTGTCCTGAAGGGTTAGAAATCTCTCCTGCACTGTTCTTTTTTACCATGTTTCACTGATGAGGCAAGCATAGGATTTTAAAAATTAAATAACTACACCATGGAGATGTTTATTTTATTTCTTCATCTTCCTAAAAATCTAAACAGCTGTTTTGGTACCAATAAGACATTGGCATTCCAGGAGAAAGCACACTATTCAGTGCACATTTTCTTCTTCCCAGACTCCCATTTAAAACAATTGGTTGAGTCCTGGCTTTATTTCTAATGTTGAAACGTGCGTGTCCAAATTTCAATCATGTCCACCATCCCCTCATGTTTCCGTGGGCATCGGAGCTTGTGTCTAGCTCCACGAGGACACAGTGCAGTCAGGCGCCCCTGGAGCTGGGGGCGCGTAGTGCACCTGAAGCCCTTCCCTTTCAGCAAATGTGCATCACACTTCATAACCGCAGTGACATGCCCTCTATGCATGTGTTAGCATGCCCTCCCACCCACGCTCGTGTGCAAACAGTCTTAGATGATAGCACCGCTGCCCCTTAGCACCAGCCCCACTAAGCTTTGCTGCTTGGGTTTAAGTCCCTTTGCAAGCAGACTGATATGCCCATTTGGGGAGAGATTAACAAACCAACAACTCAAAGCAGGCGACAGGAACCGATCTTCCCCTTCCTCTGGCTTCTGCTAATCTCCCGATAAATATTTAATCATTGTGGATCCAAATTATAGACTTCAAACTCAGCAGGTTTTCCCAAAGTTGTGTGTTAGCCTCAGCCTGGTCAAGGAGGCTGGGGCAGTGGTGTAAGGATAGTTACCAAGGTACCAAGTTTCTGGAAAACATACAGTCAAGTGAGCGCACATCCAGAACGAGCCTGTTCCCTGGGGGAGCCAGGGTGTAACGGCACCACACACGAGGGCTGATGGGACTGAAGAAATCTGGAATAAGGACCCCAAAGGGAGACCATCTGCAGCTGGATGTCCCTCCAGTGATGACGGAGGCATCTCTTGCCAGCATCTGCCCATGTGACTGCCACTGCGTGCCCCCCACGGGCCAGCTGCCTAGGCAAGCCCGCTGAGGGTACAGAAGCAGGGGCAGCACAGATGGACCCAGGCCGCCTTCACTTTGACAGCATCTAACCTAAGTCTGCCTTGTGCCAAAGACCTGCTGAGTCAGGAGCTCCGTGCTCCCAGGGGTCTGGCTGGAGCTCTGGGGCTTTGTCACTGAGTGAGAGGACTTCCGGGACCAGACCTCTGGGAAGCAGAGTGTCCTGTATCTACCTCAGCCACAACGCCCCCGGCCAGCCAGGAAGGTGGCACCCCCACCGCGGGAGCGGGGCTGGCCCTGCACCCACGTGGACACTCCCTCAGGACATGGGGGCTGGACTGACACCCTCCTTCCGAGGAGCAGGTGGGCTGCGGTCTCTCCTGGAAGCCCAGCCCCACCCCATCCCGCAGAGGTCATAGATTTCAGGTACTGAGAGCCATGGCGTCGACCCAAAGCCGACCCAGCGTCAGAGCAGCAGCAGCAACGAAGGTACAAAGTAGAGATATTGGTTAACTTTAGACTTTTGTAGGTCGAGTACACGCATCCACATTTTAAGGGTAACCACCAAAGGAATGTAAACTGAATATATAACTTACATGCTAACAGGAAAAAAGTAATAAAGACAATTTTCCTCCCTTGGCAATTTTTAATTTTATATTTATTTGTTTATTGACATATTTGACATACAAGATTGTATAAATTGAAGGTGTACAACATATTGATTTACTATACATACCTTATTGAAAAAGAAATAAGAAGATCAAAGAAATAGCATGGAAAATTGTAAACACAGAGTAAGACAGTGGAAATAAATTTAACCACAGTACTCTTTTTTATGCATCAAGTATTCAAACTAAAGAGTTCTCAGATTAGGGGTCTTAAAAATCTAGTGACAGCGTGTTAAAATGAACACACAACACAAGTGACATGGAAGGATTGGCAGCCAAGAGAGGGAAAGAGCCAAACATTTCCTTCCGTTTCATCCCAGGACAGCGGTGGCAACTCCGGACAGAACCGCGAGGCGAGTGGCTGCGTCATGTGGAGCGTCCAGGGGAGCCCGGGGTGTGTAGTAACCCAGGGCTGGGGGCACTAGGCACGGCCACCCCGGTGAGGACAGACGGGGGAAGGGAGCATTTCCCGAAATCTGGACAGAGAGGGTCCTGCCACTGAGTCAGCTGCCTTGAGACGGACATTTGGAAACGGCCTGCAGGGAGGGAGGCGGGAACACACCCCTGAGCCGGCTGCCCCCCTCCTCTGGTCTCTTGTGGGGTCCTCATTAGCCAAAGCCCACTGGGAGCCAGGCAGCCTGGGGACTGTCAACATGCTCATGAGGGCGACCATCCCAGGGAAGTTTATGGGGATCACTGCAGGGACGCACGGAAGTGTGACACACAGACCACTACCCACCACCTCCCACCCCTGAAAAGGCCAGATTACAGCACTAGCTTTGGCTGAACAGACTCAGTGGGAGACATTAAAGACTAAGGCAGCATCTCAACGTGAGAAAAGATGGCTGCGAGGCCACTGGTGGTGGTGAAACCCTCCCAGGACCACACATGTGTGTAACAATTCCACAGTCTGTCTCCAGCCACGAGGTCTTCGCTGAGGCCAGACCCCTGTCACACCCCCTCTGGACCTCACGAGGATGTCGCAGGACCTTGAATCCAGGATTCTTTCTTCCTCTCCAACCAGCTCCCGATAATGTTATTCTGAGGAAGAACCACCGAGTCTTAGCTGCTCAAGGACAGATGCGGGAATTCGTCCCCTTCACCACCCCTGCCCCCACCCAAGGCACAGCCAGACCCTGTGAAACCTTCATGCTTAGCCTCCTCTGTCCATCTTTTGTCCTTTGCTCCTTATGTCCCAGCTGAGCTTTGCAGCAGCTCATCCTGTCCCACCTCCTGCCCGGGGCCTCACTGCTCTGCCCACACCCATGCCAGTGACCCATGGTGTCCCCTTCCCCTGGGTGTGTCCTTCCCACCATAAATCCAGCATGGGGACCTCCCCGTCCACAGAACCAGACCCAGCTCTCCAGCACGGCTCGCGTCTCACACGCTTGTCCCCAGTCTGAAACCTGACGGCACACACTCCCGCACAACATTCAGTCACACACACACAGCTCTGGGCGGTCGGGGTTTTGTCGGTGTTTATTGGGTTTTTGTTTGGTTTCATTGTTTCTGTTTAGGTGGGTTTTTTTCACTTCCTCATTCTCAGGAATGTAATGACATCCAAAGCTCGTAGAGAGGCTGTGTCAGTCTGCAAGCCCTTCGTCAGCCCACACCCCGCAGCCAACAGCAGAGCGCAAGAAATTAAAACACACCAGGTGGTCGAAACATTCAGATTTACTCCCATCACTGGTGCTTTATTCTAGGGAGCAGAGCAGACAGATGAATAGCACAGCACCATGCCTGACAATCGGTCTGCATTCCTAGGTGTCCTCACTGCTTGTGACCCTGGCAGCACGACCTGGGCACCGCTTCACCCACCCCAATGTCCTACCCAAACCCAGTCACCTCCAGGCCCTGCCCCACCTGGAACGGAGACACCTGAGACGGAGCAGGCCGTGGGCGCCATAGCTCAACCTCCTTTGCGAGCATCATGCCTCTCTCAGCCTCCTGCAGACACTGCTCCCTGTTGCTCACCTCACCCAGTTAGAGTCATAAGGCAAACGTTTCAACCATTTTCAAAACAAGTCATTACAAGTAAATGGTTGTGATGGTAACAGATCATTTCTAACAGCCTCTGCAAGGCCTGGGCGTACGCGGGTGAGGGCCTGGCTTTGGGCTCCGCGGTACCAGCTGGCTCCTGGCCCGCTCTCCAGGGGCCCGCTGTGACGTCTGCACCCGTCTCGCTCAGTGCCTGGGCTTCATTTGTTTTGTTTTGTTTGTACGATGAGGATAAAAGTTATAGCCACCACATTGTTGTTTTGAGAGTAATAAAGAGATGCTATGTGTGAAATACTTAGTACAGTGTTTGGGGATTGGCAAGATTTAACAAGGGGCTATTGTTCTCGTGGGGTCATTATTATTATTAAAGAATGAACAACAGAGAAGGTTCAAAAAAATCTGCTATTCAGACTCTTGATAGTCGTGACTGTTTCTCCTCCAAGATGAAGGTGAAACGATTAGGTCTTTACTCATCAGTGCCGCGTGGTCTTCTGATATTGGAGGAATACGTTTATCTCATAATCATCTTACAGAGGTGTGAAGAAAGCCTCAGGGCGATCAAAAGCTTTGTTTTGCTTCTAGCATTGAGACATTGCCCACTTTTGCCCAAGACGCTTATGTGAACCCTTGAGCAGCAGCCTCATTGTTCAGACTGGCATTCCCCTTACTTGGAGCAGCCTAGAGTGAGCAGGGCCACAGCAACACAAGAAACAGGGCCTTGACATTGAGCAAAGTACTAGGGGTTAGAAGGTCCCTGACCTTTGTGACCTCAGGGCGTGCAGGGTCTGGGCTGGAGTCAGCGTCCATCTCCTCTGCCTCTCCATTCGCTCACCGTGCCCTCACGCACTCGGGGACCATTTCCTAAGCACCTGCCACACTTCTGGTGCTTTGCTCAAAGCCGGAGGCCTCACGTCCTTCTCTTTGCTTGTGGTGTTAACATGCAGTTAATCCTTCGGAGCGACACAAACACAGAGGGAAGAGCGAGAGCTACTGGGTGAGGCCCCTAAAGTTCAGAGGTGACTGAAAGCAGAAAGTGTTTGCGACCTGGAGACACTCAGAGGTGGGAGGCACGGCCGCGCGGGTGGGAGTTCCCCGGTCCCTAATGATATGCCTGTCAGGACTGTAGTGGGGGAGGGACATGGCATGTCACCACGCACCCCTTCTGCCCGGACGGCCAAGGCAGTCACAGAAGGGGGGGGGGAATGAAGAGGGCACACATGTCACGTCAGTTGGTGGCTGTGACCCTGAGCGTTAGCACGAGGCTTTCCCAGGGTCATGGCCACGGAGTCGGAAAGAAGGGGACACCGCTGCACAGTCTAAAGACGTCAGCAGGAAGGTAAGAGCGTTTATAAACAGCTTCATCCCACTAAACTCATCAACTGAGGACACTGGGCCAAGTCCTGGATGTGGACACGGCACCACCTCCCAGGGAAGAAGGCAGACATGGGACTAGACCTGTGTCTGAGAAAGACCCTGACTTCGTGCTTTCAGACCCTCTCATAGCAGCCCCCAAGCTCTGAGAGCTTTACTGGGCAATTCTAGCCGACATTTAAGGAGCGATAATACCAACGCTACAGCAACTCTTGAAGCAAATGGGAAAGGGAAGAACACTTACCCCTAATTTTATGAGGCCTACAACATACTGACAAGAAAAGCAAGCGGAGACTTGACAAGAAAACTACAAACCATAAAAATAGTCATAAAATTCTTCATATAAATGTTGTGAGTCAAATCCAGCAATATTGAAAAAAGATAATATATTATCACCAAGAGGACACATCCCAGATTCACAATTTCACAATTTCAAATGTGAAATTGGCTCAACATTTGAAAGACAACCAATGCATTTAACCATAAGAAGCTAAAATAACAAGGCAAAAAAAACAAAATAGGCTAAAAAAAAATGTATGATCATATCAATAGATGCAGATAAAGCATTTGACAAAACTCCACGCCCATTTAAGACAAAATCTCTCAGCAAACTAGGGATAAAGAAAAAAAACATCATGTAGATTGGAAAGGAAGAAGCAAAATGTCTACTTAGAAATAACTTGATCAGGTGTGGAGAAAATGTGAAGCAGTTTACAAAACGAGCTTCTAAAACTAATAAGTGCAAAAACGTCCTTTTTCCAGAAGTTTCCCTGGACACAAGGCACAGACGTCGGTGGCACACGGTGCCAGCCTGTTGCTCCAACTTCTTCTGCCACTCACTGCCTCAGTCCCAGGACTTGGTGACAGCCGTGGTCCTTTTGAAGCATCTTCTCACCTCCGGGCCTGACCTTGCAGTTCCTCCTGCTGACGACACGTCTTTCCACCTCCCCTCCCCCCGCCCCCCGCAACCCCCTTCTCAACACTCAAGGCTCAGTTTAAGAGACACCATTCCAGGGAGGAGAAAACCTTTATGACCTTGGGCTACTCAGAGTTCTCAGGGAGGACAGCAAAAGCCTGAACCACAATTTCTTTTTTTAAAAAACACCATAAATTGGATTTCATTAAAATTTAAAAATTTTGCTCTTCCAAAGATACTTTTAGAAAAAATGAAGAAAGAAACCTCAGACTGGGAGAAAATATTTACAAAACATATATCTTATTTTTTATTTTTTTTTATAATTTATTGGGGTGACAGTTGTTAGTAAAATTACATAGATTTCAGGTGTACAATTCTGTATTCCATCATCTATAAACCCCATTGTGTGTTCACCACCCAGAGTCAGTTCTCCTTCCATCACCATATATTCGATCCCCCTTACCCTCATCTCCCACCCCCCTTACCCTCTGGTAACCACTAAACTATTGTCTGTGTCTATGAGTTTCTGTTTCTCATTTGTTTGTCTTGTTCTTTTGTTGTTTTTGGTTTATATACCACATATCAGTGAAATCACATGGTTCTCTGCTTTTTCTGTCTGACTTGTTTCGCTTAGCATTACACTCTCAAGATCCATCCATCTTGTCACTAATGTTCCTATATCATCTTTTCTTACTGCCGAATAGTATTCCATTGTGTATATATACCACAACTTCTTTATCCATTCATCTATCAGACATTTTGGTTGTTTCCATGTCTTGGCCACCGTAAACAAAGCTGCAGTGAACATTGGAGCACACGTGTCTTTATGGATAAATGTTTTCAGATTTTTGGGGTAGATACCCAGGAGAGGGATTGCGAATAGAATTACCAAAACATATATCTTATTTTTAAAAATCTTGGCTCTTCAAATACAAAGAACTCTCACGACTCATGATAAGATAATCCAATAAAAATAAAATGGAAGAATACTTGAAGAAACACTAAACAAAAGAGACATATGTGTGGTTAATCAGCAAATACAAAAATAGCTCAGCTTCACTGGTCATCAGGGAAACCCAAGTCAAAATCACTTAGAATGGTGAAAAATTAAAAGGTCCAATATTATCAAATGTTGGTGAAACTGTGGAGCAGTTGGAACCGTCCTCCGTTGCTGGTGGGGGTGCAACATGGCACTGTCCCTGGAAAGACAGTCTGGTGGCTGCTTAGCATTGAGCACACACTTACACGTGAAACAGGAAGCCAGTGCCTTTGTAGCAGCGGAGCTGAGGGAAACGAAACCGTGTCCACGCAAAGACCCAGACATGGATCCTCCAGCAGCTAAAAACTGGAAACAGTCCAAATGTCCATCATCTGGTGAACGGAAAAATCAATTGTGACAAATGCACATGATGGAATACTGGTCGGCAATCAAAGGAATGAACTAATGACACATGCTACCACATGGAAACTCTCGGAAGCGTTCAGCTAATTACGTGTGAGAAGCCCAGACGAGGGGAGGGCAAGCTGTGTGCAAAAGTCTAGATGAGCAAACTGGGCAACAGAGAGAGGTCAGTGGTTGGCAGGGGCAGGAGTGGACTGACTGGAACATTTTTGGGGTGACAGAAAGTTCCCCAGTCTTTACTATGTGGCCATTACAGGGCCATGTATATTTGTGAAAGGGCAAACCGTGCCCTGCAGGTGGGTGCACTTTCTTGCACTCTGCCATGCCTCAGCCTCGGCATGCATGTGTTTTGGTAACTCCAGCAGCCACTAGGAGAAGGGCTTAGCGGCGTGCCACAGGGAAAGGGACACCCGACGGAGGGGTGGCCATGACTCCAGGACAGAGACGGTAGCAAACGAAGGAAGAAGAATACTGCGGTGATGTGAGCCTGGTCTTGTGCCGTTAAGAAATAATCCTTCGGAGAAACTCAATTAACAATGAGAAATATTTGACACTAATGTATATGTTGAAAATATGACAGACTGTGTGTTAATACCTGCCCCAGTACCCCTAACGCTAGCCTTTTGTTTCCCCCTGGGAGAGTGAAGTCACCTTTTCTTAATTCAATTTATTCGGGTGACATTTGTTAGTAAAATCATGTAGGTTTCAAGTGTGCGTTTCTATAACACATCATCGATATAACACATTGTGTGCTCACCACCCAGAGTCAGTTCCCCTTTCATCACCATATATTTGACCCCCTTTACCCTCTTCCACCACCCTCCCTGCCCCCCAATCCCATTCTTGGGTGAAGTCACTTTTTTTGCTGCAGTTCCCACCTGGTGAGATCTCCAAAAGCACAACCCAGGCAGGACCCCTGCCCACTGTCTCCTGCCTCTGCCCTTTTCAGGGAAAGCTTCTTCTCAGAGTGCAGGTGCACTTTTACAAAACACCTTCCCCTACCCCGCAGAACGGCCCTACCCGCCCACCCAGAGAGGCCGAGGTCCAGCCTGGGCTCAGCCGTCTCAGCCATCTGGGCCCTGCTTTCCCCTCGGCACTTCAAGAGAAAATAAGACGCCCTGGATTTTCCCATGGTTCAAAACGCCTTTCCCTGAAGTGAGTACAATACAATACTCATTTTTGTTTGCAAGCTTACTGGCTCTGAGTTCCAAGAGATGAGTTAATTACACTCGTGCATTAACCCTCCAAAGAGCGGCCGAGTGGGCAGACAGCCTGGCCCGCCGGAAGGTTGCTTACATGGGAATGGACGTTCTTTCCAGTACTTGCATTTCGTCTACTTAAATTTCAGCACCGTAGACGTTTTCCAATATAGTTTTGTGCACATGTCTCAATGATTTTTATCTCCTTTTGCAACACGGAGCATTTATTTTGCTTCTGTGTGGTAAGTTATTCCAGATAGCAGACGGTGGGGACAAGATGTTTTATTAGTTAATAATTTGCTTACCAAATTATTTGGCTCGTCACTGATTTGCATACTTTTATAGGCTACTCAGTCACAGAGTCAAAGATGGAAGAACTGAAGCACATATTTGCTGAAAGGAATCTAATATTTTCTCAAGGGTGAGGCCTTGACCATTTTAAATATTTCAGCCGCATGTTTCCTCCTGAGCCTACATTTCTCTGAAGAGTCAGTGAACTATAAAGTGCACACATCAATTATCACCAAAATAATTTGGTAAGGAAAATATTAGCCAACATATTTATAGCAGCTTGGATATATTCTCAGCTGCAATGAATATTGTTCGCTCTGCTTACATCGGAATACCACCATGCAAAAAAGAACTTAGCAATAATGCATCAAAGGAAATGTAATGAGAGTTTGGTGATGCAAAAAATTATCTTTCTCTTACTTAGGTCCTTCACCTGGAGGAATAATTTACAACCTCTGTCATATTTGCTACTAATGGGATAATAAAACCACAGCCATCTCATTTTACTTTGCTGCCTTGCTGGCAATGCCACCTTCTCCATGGCTGTGGGCTGAGCTGTGTGCCCTGAAAACCCCTGTGTTGACGTCCTAAGCTCCAGGACCTCAGAAGAGAGGGTCTTTAAAGGGGTGGTCAGGTTGAAATGAGCTCATTTGGGTGAGACCTAACTCCACATGACTGGTGTCTTTATAAGAAGAGAAGATGCAGAGGGACGACCAGGTGAGGACACGGGGAATAAAGGTGGCTGCTTCTAAGCCAAGGTGAGGGGCCTCAGGACACACCAGCCTTGCTGGCACCTTGATGTTGAATGTGCAGTCTTGATATCGGCGAGGGAATCATTGCCTGTTGTTTAGTACACCCAGTCGGTGGCATTTTGTACGACAGCCTGAGCACACTGAGAACTGGCCACACATCAGAGGCCGAGGCCTGTGGCAGCCCTGGAGCCTCTGGGTGACCAGGAAGGTGGGCCTCGCATGGAGCTCTGCTGAGCCAGACCTCTGCTCTCCCACCACTGAGCACTCTACATTTTGTGACACTGAGCCAGGGGTATGCTCACATAATGCCCAAAGTGCTGCCAAAGAGTAACCACAGCCCCCCAGCCTGTGTCTCTGAACAGGGTCCTGGTCACCCACCCACGTCTGAGTGATGGTGGTCTCGGCCTCCTGCTGCAGAGGAAGCTGGCTCCCTGGAGTGGCTCTGGCCACCTGGACAGGGTTCCTCCAGTTTCTCATGGCCCAGCTCTGCCCTGAGGTATAGCCCATCCCACATGGGACGGATGCACGAGGATCTTATCTGCCTCCGGGTGTTTCACCAGAGAAAGAAATAACCAGATGGCGAGACAGGAGCCTGTGTGCACTTTAGCTTCCATCTCTTCTAAGGACCCCCCGGCGTGGGGACACGGCTCCTGGTTCACTTTCCATGGGGAATTTGGGGCTTTTTCTCCAAACAGTCCATGTGCAATTTTGATATAGCTTCCTCGATCCTACGTCCCCAGAAACTTCAGGAGGTCTGTGATAGGTGCCTCTCTCCCCTTCACGACCCCCCAGAAGCCTCCGGCTGCAGACACTCACTTGAAAGCAACCTACAGTCCAAACAGCTGACCCACTTCCTGCAGTCTCAGGACGGAACACTGAGGTTTCAGGTTTGACAGAGCCGGACAAGTTACAGACGAGCAGTTCCACAGCATAAGTGAAAGTGAGACACAGTGACTTCAGGTTTCCGTCGTGCTCATGCCTAAGTGACTTTATGTGGCAATTACAGTCCTGACACTCAGCACCTTCAAAGGCTCTTTACAACGTCAGCAAATTAATCTCCACCATCTGACGTGAGGCAGACCAGTCGTCCATCATCATCACCCATGACGCGCCACGGAGAAACCAGGGAGTGGTTCTCTCAGTGCCCAGCACCGCGCACACAGGGACGCACGTCCTGGGGGAGACGAAGCCTCAGTGATCCTCGGGGTCCCGCCTGGTCCTGGGCAGGGGCCACCAGCTGTCTCCCTGGCCGATTGGAGGGGTCTTCTTCCTGTCTGAACTGCATGTGCGAGGGTTGTGAGCTGCACCTGCGTGAGGCTCTAGGACCACAGACCCTGACTGCACACGGGCATGCCGCTCTCCCAGGTGACTCTCGGTGATTCTGCATCTGTACAGCCTCTCACATCAGTTGCAATAATTGCTTTTGAGCTAGCAGGTCACAGCCTCTGTGCAGAGCGCTCCTTGGTGCCCGCAAACACCGTCGGGGCTGACATGCGCCTCGGGCTGTCTTGCTTCTGCCTTCCAGCAGCATCTCCCATCGTCATCTCAGCCCGTGGACTCCGGCGGGCGGTCTCCAGGATCGGCTCTGGGGCTGCCGGAAATGAGGTCTTTGATTCAGTAGATGGCACTCTTAGCTCTGAATCAGCAGAGGATCTGCGTTTCCCGAACACAGACAGACACCTGAGAAAGGGAGGGCCACCTTGTGCCCTCTGCACACACAGGAGCAAGTGCATCCTCCCACGAGCGCACAGTCTGCAAGCTCCTCAGAGGACTCAGCCACTCCGTCCCTGCACCAAAGCATCCTGGGAAACACACAAAGTTCCCACAGAACTGGACGTGGCCTGGCTCTGGAATGGTCCTTCCAGCAAACGACCTTTCCGAATGTCCTCTCAAGTTCTCTGGTCCTAAAATGCCAGCTTCTTGCTTCTATTGGCAAATATCTCATTCTGTGTCAACTTGTTTTCAGGATCCGTGCTCCTTGAGTGAGAAAACACTTAAGCGATCGTCCAGTCACATATTCTCTAGTGAGCACTGTCTTTGCTGCGTGGTAGTGATTGTACTGTCTGGTTACTTGATGGAAAATAAATATGATAAAAATAATGAGTGTTATAAGATATAAATTGTGTAGCCCGTGTATTCACTAGCTTTAAAATCTCTGCTATTTTCTTTCTGTTTCTTTTCTCTTTTAGAAAAGTGTTTGCTTCTCTGATTTCATTCTTCTTAAACTTTTCTAAAACTGTGAGAAGATGAATTGAAAATTCAGGAAGGCCTCTTGCCATGGAACTAAGAAAAAAGACAAACCAGCTCAATTCCATGAGGTGTCATTACCCACTATGAACAACCTGTGAATTTCTTCCATGTGGTTTTAGCGAGGTTCCTCTGGCTGCGAGTGAGAGAATTCTAATTTGATCTGGCTGGAAGCAGTAGGAGAGGTTTTCAAAGGACCCTGCACGTCCCCCCGTCTGAGTAGGTGTGAGCTGGACCACCTGGGGCCAGGAGCCGGGTGCGGTCAGGCTTTGCTTTCACTCCAACCTCCGTCATATCTGAGTCTGTCTCACTCACTTTTGCTTTCTTGATTTCCAGGGCACTTGGGAGGAAACAGACGCCACCCACAGCCCTTAAATTCACAGCTTCAGGAAGACACCCAGGCTTTCTCAGCAAATCGCTGTCTCCCAATTTCCAGTTGCTGGTGAAGACCCTGCATGGTGCAGTGGGGACATGGGACATCTCAGGGCCAGTCACCTGCGCCAGGACTCAGGAATGCGTGGTCTACACACGTGCTCCCGAGGTACACAAGAGAATCAAGGTGGGGAAGGCTCAGTCCCCAGCGGAAGCAAGCCAGTGTGTGAGTATGTATGAGTGTGTGTGTGTGTAAGTGTGTGTGTGTGTATGTATGTGTGTGAGTATGTGTGTGAGCGCATGTGTGTGTAGGTGAGTATGTATGTGAGTGTGTGTGTGAGTGACCTTGTGTGACTGTGTGTGTGTGTGGTGTGTGCTGGGGCTAAGAAGGACTTCAAAAAAGAGAGAATTAAGAACAGAAAAAGAAATTGGTTCTGCCATACAGGATGTTTTTGTAAGGAAGTTTTTATCCATTTACTTTTTTATTTAAGTAGAGTAGGCATACCATATTGCATTTCTTATATTAGTTGCAGGTGTACAATATAGTAACTGGACATAATTGGACATTTTTACACCTTACAATGTGATCATCCCACTAACTCTAGAGTCACTTGTCACCATGCAAACGTACCACTATATTAATGACTATATCCACCTTCCCGCCTCTATTCTGGTAACCTTTCTTTTGGTCTCTGTTTCTCTGAGTCTGTTTTTGTTTTGTTGGTTTCTATGTTTTGTTTTGTTGTTTTAGATTCTACATATAAGTGAGATCTGATATCTGTCTTTCTCTGTCTGACTTACATCACTTACCACAATACCCTCTAGGTCCATCCATGTTGTCACAAATGGTAAGATTTCATTCTTTTTATGGCTGCACAATATTCCATTGTATGTATGTACCTCCTCTTCTCTATCCATTCATCTATCGATAGACACCTAGGTTGTCTCCACGTCTTGGCTACTGTAAATAATGCTGCCACTCATACTCTGGAAACTGTAAGACACAGCAGAACGAAACTGAAGAGGACACAAATAAATGGAAGCACACACCGTGCTCATGGATTAG
The DNA here is from genome assembly GCF_036562045.2 of Rhinolophus sinicus. Lineage (NCBI taxonomy): Eukaryota > Metazoa > Chordata > Mammalia > Chiroptera > Rhinolophidae > Rhinolophus > Rhinolophus sinicus. The sequence continues at coordinate 198,210,418 of NC_133753.1, read as the reverse complement.
AAGGGTTAATATTGTTAAAATGACCATACCATCAAAATCAATTTACAGACTCAGTGTAATTCTTATCAAAATACCAATGTTGTTCTTATCAGAACTAAAACCAATAATCCTAAAATATATATGGAACCACAAAAGACTCCAAATAGCCAAAGCAATCATGAGAAAGAAGAACAAAGTTGGAGGTATCACGCTACCTGATATCAAACTATACTACAAGGCTATAGTAATCAGAACAGCATGGCACGGGCATAAAAACAGACACATAGACAATGGAACAGTACAGACAGCCCAGAAATAAATCCACACCTATGTGATCAATTAATCTGCAATGAAGGAGGCAAGAATATGCAATGGGGTAAAAACAGTCTATTCAATAAATAATACTGGGAAAATTGGATAGAGACATGCAAAAAAATGAAACTAAACCACATTCTTACTACATATACAAGAATAAACTCAAAATGGATTAAAAACGTAAATGTCAGACCTGAAACCATAAAAGTTGTAGAAGAAAACATAGGTAGCAAACTATTTGACAGCAGTCTGACTAATACCTTTTTGGATGTGTCCCTTCGAGCAAGGGAAACAAAAGCAAAGGTAAACAAATGGGTCTACATCAAACTAAAAGGTTTTTCACAGCAAAGGAAACCATCAAGAAAACAAAAAGACATCTTACTGAATGGGAGGAGATATTCGCAAATGGTACATCCAATAAGGAGTTGATATCCAAAATGTATAGTAAGAAACTCATAGATTGTTTTGTAATGAATGTGACATCATAGGACAGCTCTTAAGTCTCTATTGTGTGTCTTAAACTGTGGTTTCTTTCTTAAAATAATTCCTAGATTTAATCACAATCAATGCATGGATTAGTTCCATTTTCTTCAAAAGTGAGGAACTGGCACATTCATTCTTGAATCCACTGATTCTAGACCTTTCCTGCAGTGTGGGTGGAAGGAACTGCCTCTATTCCGTTCTGGGCTTGTGTTCCCCTCAAACTGATATTTTCAAGTAGGTATCACCGTTTACAAAAAGGAGGTCGCAATAAACAATTAAAGAGTGGAGTTGCTGAGATCATCTGTCGCCCCTGTGTTTTTCCCATGGCCCAACGGTCTTGGGGCGCAGGGCCTGACCAGGCTCGCAGCCAGGACGTGCCCAGACGCCTCCCAGAGCACAGCTTCCCTCCAACTCCAGCTAGTTTGGCTTGCAGCCTCCGAGTGGCAGAGGTTGTGAAATTCTTTCTTCATAAATTGGCTTACATCAACCGATGAAAAGGCAAGATCAGTTTTCTGAGTTTGCCCTGCAGCTTGATGGAGCCGTTTCTACTCACCACCTCTCCCGGTTGTTCTAGAGAATTCAGACTTTTGGAAACTCCTCTTAGAAAGTCATTGTGCATTTCTGGTGTCTGGTGATTGATAATTTACTTCGATTGCAACCAGGACACCACGTTACTGTTCTTATCAATATACTGTTTACAAAAAAAATATTTGTGTTTGTGGGTGTGCCCTGTATCCTAATTGGACATGAGTGCTGTCTCTCTTCCTCTCTCCCTCTCCCCTCACCTGTGTCTCTCATCACACCACACAATGTCCTGCAAACTTTATAAGCTTTTAATTAAATCTGGAGCACAGTTGATGGATGGAAAGAAAGAAAGGGTGGGTACAGAACGTAGGAGGTTTGAAAATTGGCACTGAGAACAAATTGAAGTCTAATTAACAAACAGGAAGAACGTGAAGTCATGGCTGTGTGGAAACCACGTCTGATTGTCATCTGAGATGGACGGAGATAATGTCATCACCAGAACATAAATGTGGAAGGGTGTGGCATGCTCAGAACCGCCTCGCCACGAAACAGAGGGCATCACCCTGTATTCCGAACACAACCTGTATTTCACAGACAGAGGGAGAGAGGAAACCTTTAAAAGTGAAACACACTTAGCACTTAGCACTTAAATTGTCGGTGTGGTAAATTCCCTCAGAAAGTGCTTCATAACACACTTAGGTGGGTCTCCTGTGAGCGTGAGCTCACGGAAGGGAAATGAGAGTCCTGCTGGCAGAAACTCAGGGGACCCGACTAGGCCGTGTTAGAGAATTAAATGACACCTCTGCCACATGTACAAACACCAGCGCACAAATGGCACCGCCCACAGCTTGGTGGTGAGCAGACTCCAGACCTTCCAAAAGAACAGCTCGTTTCCCATCACCCTCCAAGTAGGGACATCGGGTTTTACCTCGCTTTTTTCACGGAGGCAGCAAACCGCATTGGTGTTTGTGCTGACCTCTGCAGCCCCCACGGCAGACCGTCCTCTTCTGAGGATCATTGTGCGAGCATCCCTGGGAGGAGCTTTGCATCCATGTCCGCTGGGTGTGCCCGGGAGAGCCAGGCGGGCGGGGCGCATGCAACTGGCTGGGGGTCAGGCGTTCACGAGGAGAGATGCCACCAAAGCAGGAGGCATGAAAACAGCCTCACAGACGGACAATTGATGTTTCATTTCAACAACCAAAAGGAAAACGTCCCTTGTAAAAAGCACAGTAAATAAAAATTAAAGGGATCCCTTTCTCTCAATGGACACATTCATCACCATTCTTGGCGAAAGAGCAAAGCCATGGAAGATGCCAAGTGCTGCCAGAGGAATGTCACCCAGCTTGGCCCTGTGTGGGACGCCTCTCGTGGCCGCTACACACCGCCCTGTGTTTGTCTCTGGCTCGTGCTGGGTTATAGATGCAAGTGCGTCTAGATAATTGGGTTGTAATATGTACCCTTGGAAGTTCCCCCAACAAGACAGATGTTCAAAGTGGTAAAATGTGTGTATCACAAGCCTTCCACGCAAGCCCAGTATGAGTCTCATTTTAAAAATATTTGCTCCTACTTACTGCATATCTGAAAACATGAGACACATATGAACTCATTAATCCTTCCAGGATTTCCATTTTGTTTTTAAATGAGTCACCCAAAAAAATTAGCTTGTGCAATGCAATGTTACACTGAGCCTTTTGGATTATTAGACTTCAAACAAAAGCAAACACCTCATCCTGCCACAGAGAGATTCCAGCACATGATACAGGACTTGCAAACAGGGTAGGTAAGGAGCTGATTTGAAGATAAACTTCCAATTAGAGAATTGCACTAGGAGCTCCATGTCCTAATTGCAAAATATTTAGTCGGGTTCCTAGGGATATCTCTGGGGTTCGGGCCCCAGCGAGAGCTTTACATATGTTTTACTTATCTGTGGCTGAGTAACAAATTATCACACACTGAGCAGGTTACAGCAGCATTAATTTATGACCTGGTGGTTTGTATCGGTCACACGTCCAGGCACCATGCGGCTGGATCCCCATTCACGTCCTCGGTGGGTTTAGAGCAAGGTGCCAGCCGGATGCCTTCTCTACAGGTGCCGCGTCCTGGTCAGGCTCACTGCTTGTGGCCAGAGTTCATTTCCATGCGATTGTTGCTGGCTGTCACTTGGCACCACGCGAAGGTCCTGGCAGCCCCCTCAGGTGCCTCACACGTGGTTCCCGTAGATAGTTCATAGCATGGATGGCACAGCTGAGCCTGTCCTGCACCTTCCTGTTCTGACACCAGCCCCAGAAGAATCCGCTCCCCCGGTCAGGTCAGGCCGTCAGGGTGACTTCCCATAACATGGCATGTGACTACATCGTCTCCACAGGTTCCACTCACACGCAAAAGGGAGGGGATCCAACAGAAGCCAGGGTCCCTGGGGCATCTGGGGATTCTGCCCCCATAGGCCACATATAGAAAGAAGGCGAGCTCAGGGGTCCATTGCCACCCTCTCCCTCCAGGGTGACCACAATACCTGTCTCCTCCAAGCACCACTGCAGCCCAGGCATGGACCCCAAAGCTTAGATGCCACAAGGCCACACCTCCATAAAGAGGTCCCCGGAGGGAAGACTGTGAGGGAAGGAAAACCCTGACGGATGAGGAGTGAGGTGCACTCACTTGGAGAGAGAATGCCAGCCAGGCCCTGAGACAGAGCCACGCTTGCACCTGGGAGGCCCAGAAATGGACCAGGTTCTCACCTGGGAGTCCCAGGCAGAGGCGACAGGTCTGAGCAGTGAGTGGGTCAAGAGCTGGCCATTGGCTGTGGGACACACGTGACCGAGAGGCCTTGCGATGGAGCTCAGGTCTCGTTGTGAGTCATGGGCGGCCGGTGTGGGTGTGAAGCAGCTGGGAAACGTGGCCGGGGTCAGAGGTCTTTCAGACAAGGGTGGAGAGGCTCAGGGTGTGAGTGTGAACATACGAAGGACCGTCCATGCAGCTGCAGGGGTCCAAGCAGGAGCTGGGGATGTGCGGAGGGAGAGAAGTTATTTGGGAGACGGATTTTGCAGTGAAAGCCACAGGATTTGCTATTGGGAGGGGGCAAGGGAAGACGGAAGGAAAACCATAAGCTTCAGGCCGAGCCCCTGGGCAGGCGAAGGCATTGACGAAGTAGAGATAATGGCCACTGCATTTTGGTGACGAGGGGCAGGGATGCTGAGAACGTCCCCCACAAAGGCTCCCACTTCAAGAGATTTTGTTTTCAGGGTGGGGCTGAGGCCACTGAATGTTAAGAATTTGTATGATGTCACCGCCATGGCGCTGGGGAGGAGGCTTAGGGACGCTCTGGACACCACTGCGGGCGGCTTCGGGCCCAGCGTGCACGCGGCGTGTGCAGACCCCTCTGCAGTGAATGCAGCATCCACACTTGGGCACTCTCGCCAGCGTGGTCCTGTGCGAGCGCTGCCTGGCTCTCGGCTCGGACGGCAGGATGCCTGCGTGTGCATCAGGGTGGGTCTCTGGGCAGCTGACCCGGACCCGGACCCAGAAATGCGGGTGTATTTTTGCGTTCAGATCTGCACAGAGGTAAGCTGCAATGGAGGCATCACACATGCTTTCTCGTGACGTCTGGTAACACAGAGACACAGAGACTCTGTGGGGACAGAGCCCCAGAGAGCAGTTTCCAGGCTCTGGGCCTCACGTGGCAAGGTGCTATCTCAGGTAGTAGTTGGCTGTCGGCTGTGGCTAGTTGGCCGACAGCTGTAGCCAGTTAGCCAATTAGCCACTGATATAACTGCCGTGGCTGTGCGGGTTGGTGAGTCGAACGGAGTCGGTCAGTTGGCAGAGAAGTGGACAGCGGGTCACACGTGTGAATCCAGCCCCCAGTGAGACTATAGTGGTGTGACTCCCCTACCTATGGCTCCGTGGGTGTTCCTTTTTTGGCCTAGACACATCCTGCATTCTTATGTGGGGAGCGGAAGCAGAGACCCCGCAGGCCGCCCCTCATGACAGACTCCTAACAACACAGAAGGTTCTAGGAACAGAAGAGTTGTCAGGGACAGCTGCCTTGGGTGCCAACCCTGCACGAACCCCCGGGCACAGCCAGCCGCCCACCTGCATGGTTACTTTCTATACGTCAGCTATGACTGTGCCGCGTCCCTTCCCTAGGCCTGGCCTCTGGGTCCAGTACTCAGCTCTGAAATCCTGACTTACTTGGTGAAGAGCATGCAACCTCTCTCGGTGGCTGGTAGCAGATTCATGGGACCGCTTGGCCCTCCAGAGCCCCTCTGCTTCCGTCTCTCAGCTCGGCGACCCTGCTCTCTGGGACCTGGACGTCGGGCTGAGCACTCTGGCAGTATGTCCTGAGCTTTGTGCTGTGCTCACTAACCAGGAAGGCTTTTCGGTGGTGAAAACACTGAGCTTACCTGTCAGTGAGGTGCTCCCAGGTGGCCTCTGTGGAGGGAAGCAAGCTCATTTTGTTCTTGGGTGATACAGTTCACGGTTAACATAAACCACAGAAACTTGAGAAAGCCATATGAAGAGTGATTTCCTTTCGGGAGACTTAAACGTAAGTTATATAAATACCCTACACAAATAAGGCAATTAAAACTGAGCCTGAAAAAATGGTTTTCCAAGAACTGTGGGAGAACGTTGGTAAAATTCACGGCCCTTTTGTGAACGGTCTAGTTTTACAAACACCACCATCTGTGGTGGGCTGTGGTCGGGCTTCCCCGACCGAGAAGGCTCCTGCTAGGGCGTGCAGCCAACCAGCCAGGACCGCCTGTAATTGCGTGAAACACAGCAATGTTTAATGAATGAAGAGGACTCTGCCTTCGGCCCTTTTGCTCTGCCTGGATGCCGCTCACCCCACCCCACATCCAGCCCACTCACCCATTTCTCTCTGATGATGTCACTGCTAGCTCGCCTACCACTCAGTTCAACAAGCAACATTGCCCAAAGACGGGTATCTCGTAGGAGATTTCTAATGACAATGAGTTTTTGCAAATGATTAATGTATGCACAGGTGTAAACCTTTGACTCAATCACTAATTGAAATGATTTTCATTTACGGGGAAAGAGAAAATGATACTAGCTCAAGATTATGACTCCTAGCTTTACAATCTGCTTGCCTCACAGAAAGCCTGTGTGTATCTGCATGTGTGGTGCATGTATACGTGAAGTGTGTGGGGTGTATGTGTACAGCACATGTGTGTGACATTTGTATCTGGGCATACGTGTGTGTGAGGTGTGTGCTTAAGGAAAGAAAAGGTGCTTGCCCTCTGTGAGCGTTCCTACCTGTACACTCGAGCGGGGAATGGACTCCCACCTGGGAGCAGCCACGTCTCAAAGGAATTTGGAGCGTCGTCCATTTCTGCACAGAAGGAGCTAGAAAAGATTCATGGGGGTGGGAGTGGCATCTTTTTTGTCTGGAGAATCTGAACTTTCAGCATAGGAAAGACCAGGAGTAGGCAAAGAGAGGCCTGAGGTTTCTCACTCTAAACTCCACCGTCCCACGAGCCAGGTCCCTCCGTGTGTGGGAAGCAGACCCAGAGCGGGGGAGGGCTCTGGCTGCCGGCTCGCAGCCCACACAGGGGGCAGACGCCCAGAAGTGTGGGCAGCCTGGCCCCCTAGCGTGCTCCAAAACCCAAGTAAAAAGTGGTGTTCAGCATATTCTGATTAAAGAGGCAAGAGGGCTACCACTTTATAAAATAGAAATTGTCTTTATTTAAAGAAAAGGTTAAAGAAAGTGGTCTAGTTTGAGTTCCCAGAGGCCCAGCCTCAGAGAGAGGACAGGACGCTGACTGAGGGGCAGGCAGGGTGGCTGTGGGTGGAGCTGGTGAGATGGCCCAGGCTCTGAGGGGGAGCCGGCCCTCCGTCCCTTGCCCGGCACTCCGGAAGCACCGCCTTGCTGCCAACACACACACACTCACAGTCACGCAGACTCACAAACTCACACTCACACACTCACAGCCACACTCAAACACACACTCACACATGCTCTCACATTCACACACACACGCATACACTACACTCAGACTCACAAACTCTCACACTTACACACAATCACACTCACACTCAAACACACACTCACATTCACACATTCACTCTCAACTCACACACTCATTCACACACACACTTACAACCACATTTTCAAGCCGCTATGATCAAAACGATTGGGGAACACGGTGGTACAGCGAGAAGTGGCACGGAAAGAGTTTTCAATACAGGGCCCTGACATTTAAACTTCGTTTGCAAATTTAGACAGCTTCATATTTCAGCATTTAGAAACTGGGAAAGGAGTAGCGTCTACTGGAAATAAAGAGCTTCTTAGTTTCCCTCCAAGTGAGGCCCTTTAGTGTTGCAATGTGAGGAAGAAGAGACGTGAATGTAGCATGACTCCTAATTACGGGGCATGAAGTATTTTAATGCAGGAGAAGGTGTTAACAAAGTGGCCAATTACCTGAAAATGCGGCATGACTGTACTGCATTTCTGTGTTAATAAGTGCTCACAGTCACAAAATGAATAAATGTAAACACATATTCTGATTCACATACGAGCTTTTAGTCCAAAAATTAAGTTATAAAATGTCTGTATTCTTTCAATAGAAACAGTTGGCAAAAGAGAAACCTAGAAAGAAAAAAATACTATACTAGCATCAATAAGCTTTTTCTTCAGTTTATAGTTTTCTTTAATATAGATAAATAGGTAATACAGACGTTACTCAAGTAATATCTGTATGTAAATATATAATTCAGAAAATTATAAAATGCATAAGAAGAGAAAAATATCTCTTGCTGTCCCACACTTCAGAGTAAAAAACTTTGAACTGTTTTGCATGAAAATTTTTCACTCTTCTGTGAATACTTTATTAGAAATTGGGAATATACTAAATGTACTGTTTTTTGAACTACCTTTTTTTTTCCTTGATAGCATAGCATTTTTTTCATAATAGTAAATATGCTTCTATAACATTATTTTAATGTCTGTAAAATAGGCTGATTTAGGATGTCTCAAAATGTATTTAATAAATATCCTATGGTGGGGCATGTTTGCTTATAATAAATATAAAAGCAAAGATGATCTTTACTCAAAAATCTTTGTTTTCATCTCTGATTTTTTTTATATTAAATTTCTAGAAATAGAATAGCTCAACCCTAGTAGGAGATCATTTCAAAGATGTGATAGGTATTGACAGGTTCTTCTCAAGACTCTGTTTTAATTTTTACTTTCATTCACACTCTGAAAGTAGAAATGAGCACACCTTTCTTGGGAAAAGGTCCCTATTTTGATAGTCCCTATTCAATTGCCAGCATTGCCAACACTTTAATTATTTTTACCAATTTGAAAAAAAAATAGTTGGCCAAAATGTGTATGGTTATTGTCTATATGCATGTTTTACTATCTTTATATTGGTTTCTTAAAATTATTCTGAGTTATTTCTAAAATTTCGTTGTGTATTTAGACCACTGATTACAAATAAATTATGTGTGTTGCAAACACTTTTCACAGTCGCCTGTGTTTCATTTTGATTTTGCTATGACAGTTTCAGATGAGCAGATAGATTAGTGTTAATGAAAGACAAGCTGAAATAAATGAAAAGAATGATACAATACATAAAAGAATGTAATATACCAGAATTATAAAAGATTAGAAATAAGGTAATAGAACTCAAGAAAGACTAAGGAAAAATAAGAAATTATTCCTGAAAAGAAGACTCAACTAGAAATAGCACAAGGGTTAATAAGTATGACAGAGGATGGCTAAAAAGGAATAGAAGAAACAATGAAAATGGGGAACCATATTAACAACCAAAAAGGAAAGAAAAGAAAACGTTTAAAAGATTTAAAACTGACAATAAGAGAGAATGGCCAAAGAAGGTCTAACATATTATAAAAGGAGAAAGACAACAAAGCAATGTGACAGAAGAAACACTAAATCTTACAATTCCTGAAATCTTTTCTGAAATTAAAAAAGAAAAATCTTTACACTGCATGTTTAAAAGATACACTTGGTGGGAAAAGAAAAAAATCATAGTGACCAATATTGAAACATTCTAATGTAAAACTATGGGACTCTCAAGAAACAGCAACAACAACAAATTATTTGAAAATACAAGTAAATAAACCACTTATTTTAAAAAGTCAGATTATCATGAGAATTTTACAGCAATGATTTATGCCAGAAAATAAGACAGCATATTTTAAATATACAAAGAAAAAAGGGTGAGCCAAGGACTTGATATTAAGCTATGTTGATGTTTAAATATAAAAGGCATTTAAAATGCTCACCAACATTCAAGCATTCAGGATGCATGAGTCTCTGGATCCTGCCCAAGATGTCTGTTAGAAAACAAGCTTCAGAAAGCCAATGTTAAGAGGACATTCTACATAAGGAGTGTTTGTGAGCATTTAAAACACTTCAGACTGAAGAGCAAATTAAAAAATGGTGGTTATAAGGTTTAGATGACAGTAACGAATGGCTTTATGCTCTGAAAATGCAGATAAATTTCAACCGTTAAAATTGAGGGGTGACGAGAAGATCATATGAAAAACAGAATAAGGTTGGCATTGCCCTGAGGTTATTAATGGGGAAAAGTATATTAATTTATATCAGTTACTAGAAAGATAAAAGTGAGAGAAAGGGGAGGAATGATTCATAAATAATTCAATTATTGTTTCTCATAGAATAAACATAAATAAAAGAGGGAATGGCAGTTGTTATATTAAGAAATTGGCATAAATATTGGTACAAAGTTAACCAGAACACAAACATAAACCAAATTTATATTCAAAAAATATACTAAAGAGAGACAGAGAGAAATAAAGCAAAAGTTATAAACCGTTTAATGAATAACTTTGCTCAAGGCTTATATATCTGTAACAACATAACAGAATATTTTACATAACAATGTAACAGAACTGATCAAATATATTGATTATATCTTTATCAGTTTCATTCACCTATTTTTAAAAAAGATATTTTTCAAACAAATGAACAAAGTCCAATCCAAAGCTGTGCTTTATAGTAAAGACACACATGAAACAAAGACCCAGAAACACTAAAAAGAAAATGATAGACAAATATATACAACCAGACAAACACTTATAAAAAAGAAAATATGTAATTTTGTATCTGGCCAAAAAGCATTAAAGAGAGAAAGGAGTCATTTTAAACTAGTGAAGACTACAAGTTACCATGGAGATATAACAGCAATTAATATTTATGGTCTCGGGAACAACTTTCACAAAACAGAAACTAGGGAAGATACAAAGACAAAACAAAACACAAACACACTAAGACAGTAGGTACTGAATACGTTTCTATCCACTCAAAAGACATACATCATAATATAGAAAGTTTAAATAATAGACCCAATAGTAAAATCCAGCAAATACGCATTGAACTCCAATCTCCAGTATCAGAGACCGACCCTTCTCAGCAAGGCTTCACACCACATGTACAACACGTCTCAGTCCTCAGAGAAAAGCCTGACACATTTCAAAACAGGAATAAATACAATCAGAATTCTCTGATTGTAACACAACAAAATAGCATAGCATTTCTAAAAATAAAAAATAGATTCTTCTACTTTTATATTTTATGAAAGCCATCACTAAACAAATTATAGGGCAAAGGTAAAAGAAAAAAATTAAGGAAACAATGGCCAGAGTTTTCCCAAATTTGATGAAACATACACTTACAGATTCATGAATCTCAGGGGACCCTATCAGAATAAATACAAAGGAAAGCACGCCTGAGCACATTGCAGACAAGATGCTATTAACCAATCCTAAATCAGCCTGAGAAACACGACACATTCATATGGAGGACCAAAGAGTCAAACGTCTGCTGACTTCTAATCCAAAAAATTGAAAGCCTCAAGACAAGTGGAGTTACAAGTGGAATGACACCTGTACAAATCTAGAAGATTAAAAATGTAGGTAAACCCAGAATTAATTCTACGTTTAGCAAAAAGTGTTCAAGAAGGAGGCAACAGAAAGATGTTTTCAAGTGCAAGAAAACATGTCAGCAACTTTCACTACAAGAAATGCTAAATAAAGATATGATACCAGATAGAAACTCAGCTTTTCTAGATAAACAAACAAACAAACAAACAAATAAATAAATGGAATCCAAAATGTCAAGAGGAGAAAACAAGGGGAAAGGGGACAGTCCTGAGGAGGTTTCTTCTGCAGGAATCCATTTTCTTCGTTTAATCGCCATTGTTCCTCTTTTTGCTGACACTCATTTTGTCCTGCTGATTTACTCCTGGAAAGCATTTCGAGTTTCTCTTCGATGAGCCTGACTCAGTGTTTGTTACCGGGTCTGGCCTTGCTGCGCCTATGCCTTTCGTCCCCTGCGGTATTATTTCTTCTGAACTCCATCAGACTCCTTTCACCTTCGCTCTTCATCCTGAATCTCGTAGTCCACAGTTTGTATTTTCTTCCATTCAGTGAGAGCATAAAAAGGATTCTGAATGCACATACATTGTACTCCCTTTAGTAAAACATTTTTTCAAAATATTTTTTCCTGTATTTTAGTGTTATGCTTATATACCTTCAAAAAACAGTACAAGGTGGATATATTTCTAGGTTCCCAATGAGTTTTTCTGAATTTTCCTGCTTCCCCAGAAGCGTGTCGTGGTGTGCATGGCTGCATTGGTTCTCCACATGGGTCCCCTGGATGCTGCTAGATGGTCTAAGCAGGAGAGCGGCAGGAGCAGGCTCAGACCCCGCTCAGTGACGCCATCGCCACACAGGATGGGAAGGAACCTGGAGGACTGGAGGGAACCAACCACGTTTCCCCTCCCAGGTATTTTCCTGTGAGTTTATTAAAACTGCCATTTCAAGGACTGGTCGTCTCTAGTTAGTTTCCTATGTAGCAAATCTTGTACTCTGGATTTCTTGAGTGTCTGAATCACTCTTCTGTACGGCTTTGCTATTTCTTGTGTTTGAGCAAGGCTACTCAAGGGGCAGGAAAGAGACCCTCCAGGCTGACAGGGTCTCAACTGCTCAGGGGAAATTTGTATCCAGAGAAGCTCAGTTAGACTAAGATTTCTGCTTACTGTCACCTCTCTGTCCCTAGGAACTTTTGGCATAGCTACTTCTGAATGCTGTTGGCCTGTCCCAAAAAGAAGATCGGGGTCCAGACACAGGGGTCCTTCTTTTTCTTTCAATATTAACGCCCTCGTTTCAGAGTATCAGGAGCTCTGCCTAGAGGCACGACTGTTTCACGAAGGGACGTGTGAGTCCTCATGGCTTCTTTTAATCTGGCCCCATCTGCACTTTATAGACAAGAAATTCATTAAACTTTCTGGCATTCTGCTGATAGCCTTTCCTGGATTCCAGCCCCGAGTCTATTTTTAGCTCCCTTTGATTATCACTGTTGGTTTTGGGAAGAGGGCTGTTGGACATCTGGGCTTACGTTGCCATCTCTAGAAAAAGTGACTGTTCAGCTCTTTAAAGAGACTTATTTCCTACACATCAAACAAGGAAATTTATGAACCTAACACCAAACCAATTATTTTTTTTCTGTGTCAATCTGTGTTGTGTTTCCAACTTATTAATGGAAATGTATAAGTTTTACCAAACAGAACTGCCTCTGCGTACTTGTACTTATTACTGGTGTGGGAATAATTCATTTTACAATACACTCACACTTTGCTGGACAGCTGGACTGTCTTACTAAGAATCTCTGACTCTACCTCCCAACTCTGAAGCTCCCACCTCCTGTGCTGTCAGGACTGAGGCCATGCTCACGGGCGGGGACGTGTGCCATTAAATAATACCTGTGGAAGTCATTCTCCTGAACCAACTGAAGGTGCCTCTCAAATTAGGTGCCTTGTCCCCTATTCTCAATTGTCACAATCCCTCTCCCCAGTAGGGATCTGGGGACGCAGGTTCAACTTGACTTGGGTCAGACCCCAGACCCTAACCTTACAGCCTGGTGTGGGCACTCTGCCTCCGGCTTCTAGCTTCCCACATCTGTCCTGTTCCTAACTGTGCCCTCTCTAATCCTGCCCTGGCATGGCTAGTTCAAAGCTACCTTGCCCAACTTTCATATCACTGACCCAAATAAATAGGACCTTCCCTAACCTCATGAACCTTAACACTGCATAAATACCCACCCCCTCAATAGGGCAATAAAGCCAAAGATGTATTAAATGATTTTGTTTCCATACTTTAAAATTCTAGTTTATTAGATGTTTTGGGAGTTCCCAGGTGATTATGGCAAGAGGAGTGTTTTATATCCAGTTCCTAAAGACTTTTCATTGAAACTGACATGACCTTAGCAACTGCATCATTACAACTGAGTTCTACTACCTGGGAGATTTCAGGGCTGGGCCTCCCTGACGTCTTCAGAATACCACACTTCTCTCTGCAATGCAGTAACCAGGAAGAGCCGGAATTACACAAAAGGATCCGTTCAAAACTCACACGGGTACACAGAGCAAAGAAATAAATCGCTTATGCAAATCCATGTCCAGAAGGAACTTCATTCTACAGACAAGGAGACCAACATCTGTAAAACCTACTTACCCAGTTACACTAGGATCTACTGTGCCATGTTATACTATCTATTTTGTTCATCGCCTGTCTATTCCCACCGGATTTTCTATAGATTCTTTTCATTAAACCAACAACTTCCTTGCGAATTGGCTGGATCTATAAAGTGTTCATGGCTTAAAAGGACACCCATTATTCCAACAGTAGCTGTGAGGACCCGGGAGAACATGGGGTAGATGGAAACGTCACTCCCATGAGGTGGTGAATTACAATGATTGACTTTCAAATGTTAATCAACTTTTCTTCTCTGCGATAAAACTTACCAAAGCATTGTTTTTAGGGTACTATTAGCCTCACCAAATGACTTGACAAGGATCTCTTTGTTTTCTATTTCCTGAAAATGCTGGTATAAAATTGGTACTCCTTTTTTAAATCTTGAATAGGATTTTTCAATGATGCGTGAATCAGGAGTGTTCTTTGGGAAAAGATTTTTTATTACAGATTAAATTTCTCCAATGGCTATAAGACTATTCATATTTTTTATTTCCTCACGAGTCAGTTTTGGTAAGTTGTATTTTTCTATAAATTAGCCCCTTTTACCTATATTATTGAATGATTTCCATGAGAGAAGGTGACCTAGAACATCCTAGATGTATTACAAAGCTATTATATATTATTTAGACTTTAAATGTCTCTAGAATATGAACTTCTGTCTTTTATTTCTTGAATCATACTAGCAGGTTAGAAACTTCATTAATATTTTCAAATGATGGAAGGAGAACTGACTCTGGGTGATGAACACACAATGGGATTTATAGATGATGTGATACAGAATTGTGCACCTGAAATCTATGTAATTTTACTAACAATTGTCACCCCAATAAATTTAATAAAAAAAAATATTTTCAAACAACTAACTTTGGACTTTGTTAATTTTCTTGATTTTTTTTTCTGTTGTTTATTTTACTGATTTCTGCTCTATTATTTATTTTCCTTCTACTTGAACTATATCTAATTTACATTTCTTTTTCCAGCTTCTTAAATTGGAAACATAGACCTGTGATTTTAAACTTTTTTTTCTTCTTCATTACTACACAAATATTTTACAATGAAAAACCATTTTGTGTTACTTATGGAAGATGTTTTTAATGAAATTGTACAGAAACACACACACACACACACACACACACACACACACACCTATAGATAATTCCAGCTTGTGCTGTGGACTCTGCTAATCCCAGATGCTAACACATACAACTTGCATGAAAAGTTCTGATTTTAGACTTTGGGCTGAGAACCTCTCTGAACTTTAAGTTGCATGTTTGCTGTCTGTTTATCCGTCTGCATTGCAATGAGACCCTTTAATTCTCAGCACGCAGCATCCTACATCTCAAGTATGCTGGCTGCCTAGCCACGTGCAAGCACTCAGTCAGTCGCTAGACAGAGCTGCTTACCTAAAGTGGAATGTGTTCGATGTAATAAATAATAACATTCAGCCAGTAATTTTTTTCTTTAAATTAAAGTTTATTGGGGTGACAATTGTCAGTAAAGTTACATAGGTTTCAGGTGTACAATTCTGTATTACATCATTTATATTCCACATTGTGTGTTCACCACCCAGAGTCAGTTCTCCTTCCATCACCATATATTTGACCCCGTTTACCCTCCTCTAGAGCCCCCACCCCCATCTCCTCACCCTCTTTACCCAGTAATTTTGATATTAAATTTATGTTTTTGCTCAAGCATCTTCACCTGAGTGTACTGCAGGGAGAGTTCTAATTAAAATTCTTACAGTGTACTTAATCAAAATGCAGTTGTGTTTTTTATAAAGTTTGTGAAAGCTAAATCATTATAGCGACTTGTTTCTGAGTAAAAAGAATCTGAATAAATTGAGAGTAATTTAGCAATAAAAATACTCTACTACTCTAAATTAGTGTTGCCCATTCAAATATAGATCCTTTGAAAATATGCAAAAGTCCACACATTCGCTTTATGAAAAACTGAATCTTTGTGTGAGTTAGAGGATTTGGGGTCCTCTAGAGACAAGTAGGGAGAAGTGAACTTTTCTAGCACCTGTTAACCCACTTGGGAGTTGCTTTCTCCTCTCTTGTAAAATGGCCCCCAGTGAGTGATCATTGACACCCACCCCACAGCTAATACGTCCCTATCAACTCTTCATAGTGTGTAAAAATCATTCCAGGGACTTCAGATTTCATCCAACATATACCGCTAATAAACAGTCCTCCATTCAAGAAATTGAATTAGACTCCAATCGGCCCCAATAAATACATGGCTGTAACTTCAAATCAACAACGCCTGGAGTTCCAGCCATTCATTCTCTTTCTCACTTGTGAATCTTGACATTTTCCAACAGCAACAAATTTTAAAGATCTCTTTATTAAAAGATGTAAGGGTACAGGCTTTCAGTGTCTACACTTAAGAATCTTCCCAGATCAGCCCAAACACAATTCTCCACTGTGCACCTTCCTAGAACAAAAGTGCTCGCAATGTGAAGATCACCACTGTCCCACAAGGGGGGGCCCTCCCAGTGACTGTGACCTGACAGGAAATGATCTGTGGTGGGAAACATGGAAGAGGCCCGAGGCACGATGTCATATGTTCACTGGACTGATCTGGCATCTTGTGGAAGTAAAGAGAGGATTTCCAGCACAAAACTGAGCGTTCATGACGACCATCAGACCCACAATTACTCAGTCATAAAAAGTACCCATTCATCCACTCAGCTGGCACACAGTGCATATTTGTGACTGTCGGGTACCATTCCAGCTGCCACACACTCAAGCCTAAGTGGGCCCTGCCTCTGATTTAAGCAGCTCCTTGGCCAGTTATTATTTCTCCTGCACCGTGAAAGCATCTGGAGAAATTTTTCAGAGCCCTGGATTGGGGTGTCTTGCCTCTACATCAGCATAAGCAAAAACAGAGTTTGCCCCATGCCCAGCACAGAATGGGTCCCTAATAAATATAAGCCATAATCATTGCACCATCATCGTTGGAACGCCCTTCTCGAGACCATCAGCTCTACTGTCACCTACATCATTGTCCTCTTCGTCCAGCCACCTTGCAGGGACCTGTCAGTCCCCTCAACCATCTGCCTGTTACAGTGAGAGCTGCTGAAGGTGTGTTATATGCGTCATTCTCAAGTAATGCAGGCCTCCCCATTCCTTTCAGCCACCGCTGTTCATTGTTTTAGATGATATTAGCATCTGCACATTCTAAGAAAGGGTTGGGGTGGGATGGCTTGTAGACCCCTCACAGATGTAGGAGAGGAGATACCGGCAGAGCAGGTTGGTGTGGTCACTCTGTGAATTGGGTCTTGTGCAGACAGGAAGGAAGCCACTCATGATTTTCCCGGTGGACGTGGACCTGCTGAGGTTTCACACTGATCTGGCTTTCCTGGGCAGACGCCCTTGGCCTGGGCTGCTCCATCTCCAGGTAGAAGAGCAGCTCACCCCCTCACTTCCCCAGGTCTTTCAAGTCGTCTGCCAGCAATACCCACCCTGACCTCATGCTAAGACCACGTCCCTCTGTGCTTCACTTCCATCCTCAGAATTTATCACCATATCACACACTGTGCGTTTTACTGACATATTTGTATGGCCTTTCTCTCTCACTAGAATGCAAGCTGGATTCAGAAAAGGAAGAAACACTCGAGATCAAATCATGAACATTCGTTGGATACTAGAGTGCACCAGAGAATTTCAGAAGAAGCCTAGTCTGGGTTTTCTGGACCAGAGTTAAACCTCGGGCTGCATGGACCGTGAAACCCTGTGGGCTGCTCTGAAAGACAGGACGTGCCTCCACGCTCGGACGTCCTGGGCATGATCTGCACTGTGGTCAGGACACAACATGGAGGCAGAACGGTTTCCTGCGGGCAAAGGGGTCAGACGGGGTGGGTTTTATCTTCCTACTTGTTCGATCTGCATGCAGAACACATCCTACAAAAAGCTGGGCTAGACTCAGGAAGGAGAAGTGAAAACTGGTGGAAGAAATACCGATAACTTGAGATACCAGATGATACCAGATGACACCATTGTACCAGAGAAAGTAGCAATGATTTAAAATGACTTCTGATGAAAGTGAAGGAAGAAAGCGCCAAAGCAGGACTGCATCTGCACATCAAGACAAAAATCACGACCGCAGGAGAAATACACACCTTTAACATAGACAATAAAGGCACTGAAATCGTTACAGACTTTGCTTCCTTGGTTCAGTCATCAATTCGAAAGGCGGCTGCAGCCGAGAAGTCACGAGGAGGCTGAGACTCGGAAGGGCAGTGATGGCAGAATCAGGAAAGGTCACCAAGGGCAACGATGTGTCACTGGAGACCCAGGCTGAGGTCACCCACACCCTCGTGTTCCCAATTCCTGTGTACAGATGTTGGGACAGTGAAGAAGAACAGGGCAAGAATGGATTCATTTGTAGTGTGGGTGGAGCAAAGCTCGGTGGGTGCCCTGGCCCGCCAGGAAGACGGACAAGCGGGTCCTCAAGCCTGAAACATCACTGGAGGCAAAAATGACTCTGCAGCTGTCCTACTTGGGCACATCATGAGAAGGTGGGGTTCTTTGGAAAAGACAATAGTGCTGGGAAAATGGGAGGCAGCAGGACAAGAGGAAGGCCACATAGGAGATGGACTGACTCCATAAAAGAAGCCACGGGCACGCGTCTCCAGGAGCCGAGCAGGGCTGTGAGGGCAGGCCACTGCGGACGTCACTCATCAGTCACCAGGCGTCAGAGCGACTGTACGGCATGTCACACACAGAGAGTGCCAGCTGCATCGGGCAGCTGTACTCACCTCCGTGCTCACCACTGTAGCTCAGGCCTCCACATGCTAGGTGCTTAGTAAGTATTGGCTCAGTGTCCGGACATAGTCAGTGCGCGCATAGCACACGCACAGTAATAAGGGAGCCACTTAAAAAATGTTATTATAATCTTTTCACAAATCTAACTGAACCCCCAAAATAATATTAATCATGAGAATATACAAAAACTCCTTAATGCTAATGTGTAAAAGAGAAACTGAAAAGAAATGAGAAGCTGGGGTGGTAGATATGGCTTCACTTTTTCTAGAGGGATAATCCCTAAAAATCAGAGGACAGAACAATCTTTCTGAATTGGATCAGCAAATATGCATAAAAACAGAACAGCGAAGCCCATTGGGCCCAACCCACCCTCTCCCTGGGGGAGCCAGTCCGTCTCCAACCCTCTTCTCCTTGCCAGGACCCAGGGAACACACCTGCAGCCCGGCCAGGCTTTCCCAGGTACGCACCTCCCCTGCCTCTGCACCTGGATGGATTCTGGCAGAGTCTCCGCCTCCCACGGGAATCCCTCCAGCCTCCCGAGCCTGGCAGGCCCTGGGAATGGAAGGGTCATAATTAATGGCTTTTAATGGTTTTTAATGGCCTTGCCTTTGATATTCGCTCGTTCTTTCTCCTCGCGTAAATTCAGTTTCAACTCTGTATAAATGATTATACCCCACCTGGGCCACCCTGTGCAACATGGGGAAAGTCCTCTTTTGTGCAATAATGGGACCCTGTGCCCTGGGACGGCTCCATGCTGAGGGTCCAGATGCAGGAGGAGCAGCTGACTTGCCCTCAGTCCCCTGGGACCTTGCTGCCCTGTGGGGTACGACGTGCGGGCATCCAGTCTTGGTATCAGATAGAAATCACCCCTCCATGGCCTCTCCTCAGGCTGTTTACCCACTTGGAAGGCAAATTAACATACTATGATGGTGATAAATTTTAAAAGATCCATGAACCATGGGATACGTTTCACAACAAATTTCACCATAGTCATTTATTTGGGATTTCCAGAGCTATTGTTAATATTTCTAATTTCAGAACACTTGGTGCACAGAGTTAGTGCGTGTTAACTACTACATGGAAACGGCTGACATTTCCACCTCTGGGTTCTGTGACATACGTGGAAACCACAGAACAATAAGCTGTGTACGTGATTTGTTTCTCTGTATTTTGTGATTCTAAATAGATCTGTTTCCGTGGGACTCAGTGAACAGTTGAATCATATCCGTCTAGCTTTCTTCTTTACGTTGACTCAGCTCATCACAGCTTCCCTCGTGTTGTATGTTTATTCCTCTAGAGACCTGAATGCTGTTCAGTGTCTCCTGGGAGCTAGAAAAACTTCTGTAAAGGACCAGCACTCATGAGTTTTAGTTCTTCAGCTCTCAGCCTCTCTGCTGAGCTGCCCCACTCTGCCACTGCCGAGCAGAAGCAGGCAATGTGTCGGCACTGCTGTGCCCCAGCGATCGTCACAAGGACAGGTGGTGGCCAGACTTGGCCCACGGGTCAGTGTGGGCTGACCGCTGTGCGGGGACGGAGGCAGGTGTAACGGAGTCCCATGCGAGTCCCTGGGCTGCGAGGGGTCAGGCCCCCAAAGCACACCACTGTGTGAGGTACATAGCACACCAAGAAGACGGGAGCCCCACACTGAGCTGTAATTTTAAGTCTTTCAATTGAGATATAATTCTATGTTATCAGAGCTCCACTTTTAATGAATCAACCTGAGAAAATGACGCAGACTGGGAAATTCACTGGCAAAAGGTAGGATGAAAGTAATGGATACTGGGGCTTAGCTTTGAAAGGTGGGTTTGCCAGGCATGCATTTTTCTATGTATTTGACAAGTATTGATGGAGGCACAACCATGTGTCTGGTGCATTTCCATGCATCAGGCGACGGCAGTGAGTCTGGTAGACCAGGTCCTCACCTGCCTGGGGCTCACATTCCAGTGTAAAGATAGACACTAAGTGTATGCAGGCGGGTTGGGGTGTGTGCTATGGGGAGTCAGAGTGGGCAGGTGCAGGGCACGGGTGGGGGCTGGACAGGGGAGAGTGGTGGGAAATGGGATCAGGGAGGGGTGGGGGGGTCCTGTTGGGCCTTGCAGACCAGGGATAGGGCCACAAGTTGGGGATGAATGAGATGGAGGGAGTCATTGGAGGATTTTGGCCTGTGACTGGCCTGACTTACCTGCTGGGAAATGGGCCCCAGGGCGGCCTCCGTGGGAAGTGGGCAGAGTGCAGAGGCTCTCACAGTTGTCTAGACAGACAGCGATGTGACCAGGAGAGTGCACGGAGGGCATCTCCCGATCCATCTCGGGGCCGATGCTGTCCTTTGGGCGGTGATGGGCCTGTACTCCTAGGGTGCATGAGACTTACCCGCTGACAGAAGCACAGGTTCACCTTCCTCAGTCGCCCGCTGCTGTGCCACAAATTAGCCCCCACTGAGCAGCTGAAACAACAGACCTCTGCCATCATGCAGTTTCTGAGGGTCTGGAATGGACAGCAGCTAACTACATGGTTCTCATTCTGGGTTGCTCACACAGTTGGAGTCAGATGTGCCCTGGGGCCACAGCATCTGAAGGCTGACCAGCACTGAGACACTTGCTCCCCAGGTGGCTTCTCACATGCGTTGGCGGGAGGCCACAGTCTGGGGCTGCCTGAGTGTTCTCACAACGTGGTGGCTGGCTCCCCCCGCGTGAGGTGTCCAGGAAAGCAGGGAAGAGATGCCGTGCTTGTACAACCAGCCTCAGAAGTGACATGCCATCAGTATTGACCATCTTATGGGCACACCATGGCGCCATGTGGGAGGGGCTTCACCAGAGCATGGACACTGAGAGGCTGGATCCTTGGTGACAGTCTGAAGGCTGGCCGCCCTCCCCATTCTGCTTGGCCAGGTCTGAGCAGACCGAAGCTTTGGGGGTAAGTCCCTGGTTTTTCTTGATTGGAGAGCTTGTGAGTCGCACTTGGAGAAAGGACACAGAGGTCCACGAGCAGGTCTGCAGAAGAGCGCAGTGAGTGAGACCTCAGCGTCTGAAGGAAACCGTACTCCCAGCACCACTCCCAGCGCCAGTACGGCCGTCTCCCCCACAGCGGCTCACATAGGAGGTCAGCTCAGGCCAACTTAAAACCAAGTGGCCATGGCCCCCAGTGGAAGGAACCACAGCTATGCCTGCTCAGGTTTAAGTCCACTCAGCCAGCTGAGTCACGCACACACAGCTAACCACAGCGTAGGAAACTTTAGGTGGGTGAGGACTAACTGTCTAATTCTCCCAACCTCGTAATATGATTGTAATGAAAGCAAATATTAGAGTCAATTAGGGCTACACCTATGAAACCTGTTAAATGCGCCTGTATGAACAAGCAGGTATAAAGTGCCTTACAACCTGTTCTGTAAGCTTGATGGAGTCCCAGCCACTCCCCTTGACGTGGGAGGCATTGCTGTAGCGCCTTTACCGAGTGTTGAGTGCTATTATAATTGCACCAAGACAGTATGCACACCAAGGCTGTCCTGAGCAAGTCGGGAAACGTGGTCTCTGTGAGAGTTAATTTGGGGTGTCAGCTTGGCCAGGCGGTGGGCCCAGTGGTTTGGTCAAACCCCAGCCTGAATGTTGTTGTGAGGGTAATTTTTAGTGTTTAACTTTGAAATCAGTAGACTTTGAGGACAGCAGATCACCCTCTATAAAGTGGGTGGGCCTCATCCAATCAGTGGGAGGATTTCAGAGCAAAGACTGAAGTTTCCCAAAGGAAAAGAAATTTTGCCTCAAGACCACAACAGACAAACCCTGCCTGAGATTCCAGCCTCAAGATTTCAGACTCAAGACTGAAGTATCCATTCTTCCCTGAATCTCCAACATGCCAGTCTGCCCTGCGAGTTTCAGACTTGTCAGCCCCACAATCTTGTGAGCCAATTGCCGAAAATAAATTTCTGTCTTTCAGATAGATAGATGATGGATGGATGGGTGGGTGGGTGGGTGGATAGATAAATAATCAATAACAGATGATAGATAGATAGATAGATAGATAGATAGATAGATAGATAGATAGATAGATAGATAGAAATGTAGATAGGTAAATAGATAGATAGATACATAGATGAGAGAGAGAGAGAGAGAGAGGAAGAGAGAGAGAGAGGGAGAGAGAGAGAGAGGAAGAGAGAGAGAGAGACAGAAATACCCTATTGGCTCTGTTTCTTTGGAGAACCCTGATTGAAACAACCACCCTGTCATGCAACCAGAAACCATCTAAGTCAGAGGCTGGAAAGAGGGTGATTTAGGAGTCAAGCCTCAGCTGCGTTCACTATGTGCAGGTGGAACTTTCTAGACCCTTAAACCCTGTGTATACAAGGTTGAGAACATCTCTCAAATATTCAAGCTAATCTGTGTAATCTTGACCCACTAAGTTCATCCCTTAGCATTTCTCATATTGTCAGTCTACAATACGCCATTTTCACTGATCAAAACCCGGCTCTGACACGCAAACTTCCCGTGTGACCAAGGTGTGGATGGGAGCCTCTGGTGAAATGCTAGCTGACCACCCCTGGCGTGTGTGGATTCTGGCCCTTCCTGGGCTGCACATGGCCCCTGACAGCAGGCTGTCTACACTGTGGCCAGGACGTTTGACCCAAACAGGAACTGCAGCCCCTCCCTGCTGTGAGCACATTCTATTGGCCAGAGGCCTGGATCACTGAACCCGCCTGTAATCGAGGGTCGGGTATGCGACGCCACCTCTGGCGGCCATCTCCAGTCTGCCACCAGGAGTAAAGCTAAGGCTGTGCCTTAGGGGTTCACATCTGCAGAGAAAACACAGGCTGCAGCCACCAGCTCTGCGACATGCACACCCCGGCCCATCACACCTGTCTCACAGAAGCACTCTTTGTGCATCTGCCTACCTCTGAAAACAAAGTGCCTTCCATTGCACAATTCCGTACGTGCTCCCCCCGTGACATAACTTGTTTGGAGAGCCTCCTGCCTTGGAAGAAGCCCAGGTCCTTGAAACCCGTGCTGCATCTCTCCCTCAGTGAAGTGAAGACCACCCACTCTTTATGCACAATATCTATACCTCTTTGTTTCATATATTAAACAAAGCAAAAAGTGTCTCCAGAGCTGGCCTGAAACGAAGCACATGGTCCCACGTAGAATTATAGGATGGAGCGAGGCCAAAGCACCCTTCTTCCCGGTTGCACCTGCGTGTCTGTAGTTAAGGCAACTGCTGGAAGTGGTAGGTTTGGGCACTGATGGCAGGTGGGGCAGAGCGGGGAGCTTGTCTCAAACTGAAACACAGACAGAAGCTCTATTCCTCCTCCAATCATTGTGACGGTGCTTTAGAAATCAGTTCTGTTAGTCCATGGAGGACCTGCTAGAAGACGGAGCTCATGCTGTCCCGTTTTCTCTGTCTAACCTATTATCATTGTTAGGTCTTCATCTTCCTGTAACTATCACCAGGTCACCAGGTCTAAGTGAACAGCACAGAATCCTGTCTACTGATTCCTCTTCCAATACGCTGTTCAAGAGTCGGCCCCCAGGACTGACCTGTAAAAATGTGCCGGCTTCACAGTTATCCTGATGGCGTAGACGCTTCCATATTAGAGCAGCTTTGCCTAAGTCCTCTCTCTCTCTCTCTCTCTCTCTCTCTCTCTCTCCCTTGTCTTCCAAACTGATATATTTCCCAGATCATTAAGCCCCCAGGAGCCCCAGACACAAATTGTGGAGTCCAAGGAAGGACGCCTCTTCCTGGGGAGAACTTGCTGCGAACACGGAGAGCGTGAATCGTACTCTTTGTGGAAGGCACTTTGTCATATGCATTGTCCCTGAATTCACTGGTAGGTCCAAGACATGACTCATGGCCACTAAACAGCTAACATCACCTCCTTAGAATGGCAGAGGATGGAAAAGGAAAGAATTCATTGCCAAACCAGCCAGGCCTCGGTTGAGATGTGGCCACGTGCCATTGGGTGACATCTGCAGCCTGTGGGAGACGCATGTAGTCTCCATGACATCTGGCCTCTGCCTGTACCGAGAACCACAGTCCCAGCTCTGTCTCCTGCCTTCCAGACAGGGCTCCACCTTCTACATCCTCAACAGCCTGGAGGCAGCTCCCTAGGGCACCCACTGTTATCTGAGGACTCGCCCAACATTCCTTCAAAAGACAGCCATTAACTTTAATCTATTGTGATTCAAAAGTATGCCCCGTGACCTCCTGGTGGTTGGAACAGTCATGATATTAGGCAAGGGTGAGTTCTTGGAAATCTAGACAAGATGGATGTCTTCCTAGATTTGGAAACTCTGACTTGTAGCCTCAGAAGTGGGTTACGGAACCTGATGCTAATGACACCTGTCAGATGCCACCTCTCAGGATTCAGGACAGTCTTGTCCAGAGACATTTCCTTCCGCTCTTGGTTTTAAATATGGAAAATGTATAGTTCTTCTCCGTTACCAGCACACTGACGTCCCTAACAGAATATTTCAAGACATCCCTGAAAAGTTTTCAGAATTAGATTTTTTTTCTCTCTAAGACAAAGAGAATCCTCACCGTACTTTGTGATACTTGAGGGACCTTCAGTTATTTTTGTATGCTTCCTTCTTTAGAATAGAATGAAAACCATTTCTAATTCTACGAAACAATTTTAAATTACTGTCAAGTATTTACGAGTCATTCTGCACAAAGTCAATAAATATTGGCCTCAATTAAAAACAAATAATGTGTTTGCTAATAACAGAACCCGAGTCAAGTTAGATTAAGCTAAAGCGAGTGCTTTGTTATAAAGACCCAGGGCACATGGGCCCTTCACGGAATGTAACTGCAGACTAGAAATAGAAGTGGAGACTAAACTTCTGCGTGGCCTGCAAAGACGTGGCTCTGTAAGCCCACACCGTCTCTGCACACTCCCGCGTGGAACACAGGGGCCAGACTGCAGCTGCCCCACGCCCCCCACCCCGCAGTTCAGGGGACAGTCTGCGCTTTCCTAGAATCTCTTTGTCTCAAGTCCACGTCAGCAGAAAGTAAGTTAATGAGCTTGAACCAGGTGTCCACGTGTGATCCAAAACTTCCCACAAAGCAGGGAGCCTGAGGGGGCAGACACTTTAGTTTGGCCCATTCCCTGCTCATCCCAACCCCCTTCACACGTGTCACGTGGAAAGATAAAGGTTCAAGTTCAGAGCCCCCCTTGCAACTAAGGGAGACACAGCCAAGGAAGCAAAGCAGAAGCCACAGGGCAGGTGGGGGTCTGCGACGACACAGGTGCCCCTTCTGCTCCCTCCTTCCTGCCTGGGACGTGGCAGAAACGGCTACAATTTTACTAGGAAGAAAAATAAAATTCTGCGTGGTGTCCTTCTATAAAGGGACAAAAACGACACTGCCTCAGACATTATTTTATCTACAGCATCAATGCCAGAAGGAAATGAAGCAAAGCCTCCAATTTGAGGGCCAAGACGACAGTCACTGTTCTTCTAAAAGCCGCTCGCTTTTCTGGTAAGCACACAGGCACTCAGGTCACGCCGGATTTCAGACCATGTACCGCACACGACCCAACCCAGACTCGCTAAGAGACGCCCCTGAGCGGAGCTACAGAGAAACGTAATCATGATGGTAACTCAACAAGGAGAGAAGGCGTATGAAAAAGGACCGATGGTTAGTATAATGATAGACCAGGTGGAATGGACAAAGGCCTGATGATTCTTACATCGTATAAAAATAAAATACCCCAAGTCAATCTTGAAACACGCTACTGTTCATATAAAGTGCTAAAATGCAGTAATTCTGTAATAGTAGCAGATTCTGAAACGTATTCTCAAGACAAGGTGGAAAACTACAAGCGAGGGAGAGGTGTTGTCCTGCTAGAGCACACGGCACTCTCTCCACTCTTGACACGGACAGTTAGGACAAATGGGAGCATCTCCTTTAGAACCAGAAAATAACAGTACAAATGCTGTCAGTAAACAGGCCGCTGTCCTTGTGACTTGAGGGTGATGGGTGGGGGGACAGGGCTGCTGTTGGCTCTGAGTCGAACCCGTGTGAGCTGGACCCAGGCTGGAGTTTTGTCGATGGTGTTCACAGATATGCCCCCAGGGCCTAGAGCAGTGCCCGCCCCCAAGCTGCCAGGACACAGGGTTTCTACTTGCTGTCCTCCCCGCCACGCGCACGCACGTGACACGTGTGTGGAGGCAGCGAGTCCCCCACCAGGACGCAGCTCCATCCTGGCCTCTCCACGTGCCAGCAGCACGTGTCTGCATCTCCCAGACGCTGTGGATTACTCAGGCTTCTGCAAAGAACCCAGGAAAGTTTTCTAGCAGGACTTTCTCGGATGGTCAGTGTTGTGTTTATTCCCGAAGCGAGTGGTCACGGAATCGAGGCAGTTTCAGGCTGTGTGCCAAGCCTACCTCCCCTGTGGTCTTTGTAGAGCCCATGGGTCACCTCTACTGTCTGAGTAGGGGACCTGGCCTCTGAGACACCGCAGTTGAGCGACGAGGACGCTTGCTTCCTGCACCGTGCTACTCGGGGGACATCCAGGGTCTCAGCAGCCATCTTGCGGCCACAGTGGATTTATCGAGAGCGTCCGTGGAACTCACCATGTGCCGGGTTCTGGTCTCAGCACTGATAAATGCAGGCCCGTGTGACGCTCCCAACAGGTGTGGGTAGGTTCAGTCATTGTGTCCCTTCCCCAGGGAGGAGACGCAGGCACCAGCGCAGGGCTTGTCCAGCGTGTGTTCTTGGCCACTGAGGCGGCTGCTCGTCGGTGATGTGCCTAGATGTCGCCTACACCTCCCCCGATCACCACACAGGAGCCGTGTCTTAGCCCAGGTGTCGTTTCAGCCCAGGGTTCTCCTGAAAAGGGGGGGGGGGCGCTGAGAGTTAGGGTGCTTTCTGTGCCCAGTGGGCTGTTTATTGACCACAGTGAGGAAACCTCCCTGTGAGCACTGGGGGGCGGGGGGTGTTGGTACCCCCCCACCCCGTTCTGTCTACAAAAGCCATTCCCCAGATTTGACCAAGTTTTGTAATATTTCTTGTGTTCTGCCAAGTAGTC
Organism: Rhinolophus sinicus; assembly: GCF_036562045.2. Lineage (NCBI taxonomy): Eukaryota > Metazoa > Chordata > Mammalia > Chiroptera > Rhinolophidae > Rhinolophus > Rhinolophus sinicus. Next base: position 198,182,800 of record NC_133753.1, on the reverse strand, counting down.
GCACTGAACAGACAGCCTATGAGGATGCACTGAGGGGCCACCGCCCAGAAGGGTCCTGAGCCCTGTGACTCCTGCCCAGCGCTGGACTCCCACCCCCACGCTTTGTGCAGCAGCAGGAACCCCTGTGCGAGGTCACAGGGACCAACTGGCACAGCCACGTCTCCACGTGCGGGAGACCCAGCCCCCGCTCTCCCCCTGGGTGCAGCCAACACGACTTAAAAGCAATGGCTTGCGGTGTTGTTACGAGTGGTGCATGGATTTATTTACACTGCACTTTTTTCCACAAGAAGGTTTTCAGTAGCTGATGGCATGCCTACCCATTTTTAAATGTTAAATGTAAATACCAAATGTTTGCTTGAGGAATATGACCCACTGAATCTATATATTCCCATGAATATAACTTCAGAGAACATCAAGAAAATCATTTCTAAAAGATGAACATAGTATGTATTTTGTAGAGAAAGCTGAAAGACAGAACATTGCAGGATGGAAGGCAGTCATTGGATTTTAAAGCAGTTGTTTTCGTTTTAAAATGCTGGAATGGATTTTCATTTCTTCAGAGACTGAAACAAAGAAAAGGAACTGAAAGCAGCCAGTCACAGGGGCAAGAGGGCTCGTGGGAGCGTCACAGACCAGCTGGTCCTGGACTTGCTGTATTTCCGTGTCTTCTCCCCGAGTCTGCCTCCTGCCATGGCCCAGACCTCTGACCCTGTATTTTGCAGTTGAAGTATATGCTTTACGCGAGGGAACAAATTGCTGGTATGGAGTGGGCCCCATTCTTTCTGCTGCCATGATAAAAACAATTGGTATGAGCCCAAAGCAATTGGCTTTGAGGAAAATATTGCAATAGTTTCCAATTTATACTGAGTTGAGATGTACCAAAAAGATCAGCGCAAAACATTGACCAATTTTTTAAAAACACAGTAGCGTGTTCTCCCATATGCATTTTTATGATCAGAGAAACACAAATTATGTTTATTTATGAGTATGATATAGTCCAACTCATTTTGAAAAGTTTTAAAGCAGCATTTATCATCTTCTTAGCAAAATCACAAAAGCGTTTTCTATAGTGTGGGAAATGTCCATTTATCAACTAAGATTTATCAAGCACCTAAATTAATGGCTTTCCCGTGGTGACACCTTAGTCCCCATGAAATGAGTGTTTAGAATGTAAAACTGCAGAATGCCTGCTGAATAGACTGGCGACTACGCTCAGAGGGCTGTTCCCTCACTCTCTCCTTTCTTCCAGAAGCTTCCCTGAGAGGCTAGCGGTGCCGGGTGCCTCCCCACTTCTCTGTCTTCGCTAACTGTCCGCACCCGAAATCCTCTTTGGAAGATCTCCTTGCGCTACTGGAGACCCTTGGCCCAAATGACAAGAGCCAGAATGGCTGGTAACGTCCCTGTCTCCCTCCGGGCAGCCGCCACCCGTGGCTGCCTGGACAGAGCTGGGCCTGGGCACCGACCTGAGCAGGAAGCCGTGCGGGAGCAGGACGGTCCCTGCAGGGCCGTGGGGCCGGTGGAGGCTCAGCTTTGCCGGAGCAGCACCCTGTCAGCTCTTCTGTCCCCTACCTGCTCCCACACACCTGGCAGCCACTCCCCAATAACCACTGTGTACAAATCTTCCTCTCACAGTGTGTTTTGGGGGAACCTGACGTAAAAACCAAGCTGGATGGTAGATGGTGGAAATTCAAAATACATATTACTCACCATGGTTAAAAATTGCAGCCTTGTTTCCCACTGGTCCCACACATTCTGGAGAATGTTAGTGGTCAAGTAAGCTGGAAAATACCTTCATGTTTTGAAATGTCTTTGACAACTTCATGTGCGATATTCAATGCTTGTCAACGGAGTCACGTGTGATCATGTGAGAGAGACACCCTGTCTGGATGAGGGTGTCTGGGGGCCTGTGGGCAAGTGAGGATGTGGGTGCAGGTCCCGTGTGGGCCCTGTCATGTGTGACCAAGGCTCGGAGACGGATGGAGGTTACCGAAGGAAGGACATGGGTTCAGCCAGCCCAAGCGTCCCCGACCTCCCGCAGCCGGGTGATGTGGGCGGAAATGGCAGAGTTCTGATCGAAGGGCTCTGCATTGAAAAGGAAAAAGAAAGAAACCTTCCCAAGTGGAACAAGTCAAAGTAAATATGTGGGGTCAGTGATCATAATTCCGTGGGGACAGCCCATCTCCTCCGGTTGCAGGTCCTATGTCCCAACAGGACCGGATAAACTCACGTGACGCATGTCATGTGCCGTAGGTGAGTGCCACCTGCAAGCCAGGGCCCAGACCAATGGAGAAGTCGTAGGGAATAACGGGCAAATGAGGGAACCGGCAGCCGGACATCAGCTCCTCCAGGGAAGACGTCAGCTTTCCCGGTTGTTCCTCCACAGGCAAGACACTTGTTTGTCAAGAAAATGATTGTTGTCACAACTTGAGGGCTGAGCTGCCACCCAAACACCCTCGAGACCTCTAGTAGGTGAGGGGCCGAGACCATGGCCTTCCTTCTTGAGTGTGATCAGACAGGGACAGAGCCAACCCAAGTCACTGCCGGACAGGGCACAAGCGTGTGCCCTCCGAGTCTTCTCTGTGGGCTCACAGGAGCAGCTGGGCTGTGTCACAAGACTCTGTCATGACAGGAAACAGCAGCCTTCCCTAAGCCTCCCACTCGTCAGCTAGGGGGCATCCATATTTGTGTGGGCAGACAGCATGACGATTATGAAAGTATTGTGTGCGAGAAACACAATTAGTAATTAGTAAGTGAGAATGTCTTATCAGGCGCTCTTATCCCTGTCTCACATCACTTGACTCACGTCAAACATTCCACATCTTGCTGTAGCAAAGCAAATGATTCCCCTAAAGACAGCTATGCACAGACTCCAAAGTGAGCAGTGGGCAGTACGCGTGTGGTCACTCGTGGCACACAGGTGCCTGCGTGCCACGGGGACCCCGCACCCCTCTCGCCCACCTTGTCCTCCATTAGATCCAGAGGTGCATGGGTGGCCTTGCCCACTCTCCCCAGGCACGCACGTCTAACTGCCCCCTAGATCTTGCCCCTTTGAGCTCAACATGTCGCAAACCAAACCACAGTTCCCTCAGAGCATGTCCCCATCTGGAGCTCCCTTGGTCATCTGAAGGCATTGCTCTACTCAGATACAAAACCGGAAAGCAGGAATCACTCTAGACTCTTGCATTTTCCCTCCCAGCAACTGAGCACACGCAATTCCCATGTATTTCTTTCTCGAGCTAAATCTGCACGGTCCTTTCAGCTAAATGCACACGTCATCCTTTAAAAATGTCTACTTTTCTATTTGCTCCCTTGACTCTTTCCTTGGGTAGAGAACCACTGGAGATCCCAGCAGAAGACATTTCCTGTCCCTCTTCGTAATGTCTACACTATACAGCACTTAATTATTCCTACGATTCAGCATGTGATGTACCCACACCCCACTTGGAGCTAGGGTTTCATGTGTCAATGTGCCTACGATGCCCACCTTTCTCTCTGGTGGGCAGGAGGGCAGCCTGTGGCGTCTGGGCTACCGCAGGAAGGCTGCTGTGAAGAGCTCTGCTTCAAGCCCACGTACACTGGAAGTTACAAACCCATCAAGTTGGAGAGAACTGAGCTTATTAACGCCCCAAATGCATTAATCTCAGTGTTTAGATTACCTTTTGCGAGCTCAGAAAGGCAGTCCCGCTTGTAATTATCTTCTCATAAAACGTAATCATAAATGACACCATCATGCTGAAATGAACCAGAGGAAACCAGAGTATTTTATGTGAAATTTAACATTCTCCTGTGCTCTTTCTCACAGGGTACATGCTGAAATAATATGTCAGAGATTAGCGCGACCATTCTTTCATTTAGACTTCGTGCAGGAGATTTCACGTTATTTAAAAAGCTTTACATAAAAGTCACTCAAACGTGAATAATTGAAATTACTTTTAATGATGGTCCCATTAGAGACCCAACTTACACAGATCGCAAAGTGACCTAGTTTTTTTTCTTTCTTTCATCAGCGTATTTTACTGGTGAATTTAAACAGATCCATCCCTAATTAGATATGGACTTTCAAACAGTATTGGAAAACAGCTACCTTTAACATTTGTTCTCTGCATCTGTCATCGTGCGTGGTCTCAGAACAGCGACTCGCCCGCCCTGTGTATACACGGATTTGCTCCACAAATCCTTGTCAGTTATGCTGCCAGGAAGCTCTTGATGTCTCCTAACCTTTCATTGTGAAGAATGTACATTTAATTAGTAGGAAAACAACTATGATGTAATAGGTCAAGGCCTGCACGGCTACTGCTTGGTGGGGGGAGGGCTGTGTAGGAAAGCGGAGGGTGGGGGACACTTCGTGGTCAAGCCCCACCAGCCAAGTCCCCTAGGGGAGCCCCGAGCACAGCGTGGCCCCTCATGCCCCCAACTGGGAGGGGGCACGTGGTTCATTAATAAAAATAAGTCCATTGCAAAGGAGACAAACACCTTAAACATTTAAAAACATAAATATCAGCTCAGTCACTGATCTTGACTTGGGTCCCAGACTTTTCCTTGGGTTAGAATTTTCTCCTTGTAGGGACTCGGCATCTGTGATTCTCCTTCCTTGGTTTTGATGAAGCTAGTCATTTGTTAAGACATTTGCAAAGTAACCTAAGTGCCGTGACCAAGTAGAATTTTTTTTTTAACTTTGTAGAGTTTTGTAACAGAATGTTGACTAACGTCTGTATGAAGTCTTTACAAAGCAGGCAAAGGTTTCATGGGAGAAAATAACGCCCCCCATACTTCCGTTAATGCTCTGTATTGTCTGTATGTCGACAGAGAGTATTCCCTCCACTGACGTTTAACTGCAGTGTAATTTCCTCCCAGGGTATCGGGTGTGAGTGGGGCGAGGTGAAGTCACAGCTCATTGCATTGCTGGGGGGTGGCAACTACAACCTGTGGGGCAGGGCGGAGGTCTGAGAGCCGCCTGGCACCCAGAGGCACTGGTCCCAGCCACCGAGAGCTGAGCAGAAAATCAGGACTTGCTCCACGGGGCTGGTTTGCACTCAGCTGGTTAGCGCGTGTGTCATTGTCGCTGCTCCCACGTGTAAGGCGGGCACTCCCAGTCCACTCCACCCGCTCTCCCCTGTGAGACCAGGACGCACTTTCCTGCTGACATCCTGCTTGGCATCGGCCTTCAGCAAGCAAATCTCACAGCTGCGTGTTGAGATCGTCCATAAAGCCACACACAGGGTGTGCCCACTGCACTCCATGGACCCTGGTGCAGGCTCAGCCTCGGGACCCACAGGACCAGAGCTTTGGAGAGCATGGCACAGCTCAGAGATGAGGCCACTGCTGCCTGGCCCTTCTCCCCTGCCCATGGCGCCTGTATGTGCTGGAGTCCGCCTGTGCCATAAGAAGGAAACGCGCTCTTAGGAGGTGTCCAGACTCCGGCAGGCGTGGGGCTGACACCTGTCAGCTGAGACGGGCTGGAGGCACGCAGACCTGCTCACGTGGCCTCCTGGAAAACCCCTGGGGACCTGAGACCCACAGTGTCTGAGTCTCATTGGAGTCTAGTTGCTTGGTCGCAGCCACTTGCAGTTGGGTTCATTTCTGCTCTGCACACGTCATGCAAAATGCATTTCGAATGAGAATCGTGGTGAAGTTTCTTCTTCTGCCAGGGGATACCTGTTCCATGCAGTCACATGTCATGCTTCTTTGTGTCTTGGCACAGGAGACACTGTCTCACTGGGAGAAGCAAATACAGGAGCCAGCCCGAAGGCAGCAACTAATGACAAGATACCTATGAGGACAGCTCTGCGTGTGTGGTGGTGGGCGTGTACCAGTTCTACGTGTTTTCCCGTGTGGTGTCATTCGGTGCCCACACCGCCACAGCAGGGACTCAGTGCTGTCATGATCCCTTCACACAGACAAGCAGACTGATGCTGAGAGAGGAGTACACGGCAGCATACGTAACGGTCCGCCGTCCGGAAACAAAGCTCTGACTTGTAGCGCTCGCCTATTCTGTTGGTGTAAATTTTCCCACTTTGGCCAATTGCAAGCTGCCTGTGTGATGTCACCGAATTCAACGGGATGGGGACAGCCAGCTCCAGCCACCGCTGAGAGACGGAGGGGTGATCAACTTGAGGAAGCAGAGTCCGGAGTCAGATCCCAGCAGGTCTTTCCCGGAGCTGGAGCCCCGCATCCTATGACATGCACGGCCTGGACCATTTTCATATCCAGCCATTGCCTCTTGGCTGAAGCCTGAACACAGTGCAAAAGCTCAAGCGGGGAACAGGGTCGTCAGCACACGTGAGGTGCGTTGTTCTCTTTCTTCCTGAAAACGATACCGTAGCTCCCAGTTTGCGCTGTGGGGACCCCAGCACGTGACGGGAGTTCGCATCCAAACCAAGGCTCGCTTTCTTTCCAGGTGTTATTTTACTTTTAGTCCGAGATACCCGAGTTTTTCCTCTTTCCAGGGCCCACCTTCTCCTTCCCTCGCTGTTTATTGGTTCCTGTCCCAGCTTGTCACTGTGGCCTCTTCTCAGTGAGAGAGACAAAAGCTCCAGGCCCATGGGCCACACATGGTCCTCTGCAGCCAGGTTTGCAATGATCTTTTTCTCCCGGAAACCACCCTGCTCCCCCCTTTCTGGGAGTCCCCACTGTGCAGCTTCGCATCTCTCATGAACATTTGAACCAAACCCGAGGATGCCACCACTGTTTGACTTTCAGCAAACCTTGGCTCAGGTGACACACCACGCCTCCAGAAGGACGAGCTGTTTCCCGACTGTGGGTAATGCTTTGTGTGAACAGTGGGATTGGCAGAGCTATGCAAGAAAGACATGTGCCCTCCCAGGAACCAAAATGACGGGGGACTGCCAGGCTGTCCCAATCTGTGGGCCTACTTTCCCCACTGTCTTAAGGAAAAATGACTCTCTGCAGCCTGCAAGCTGCTCCAGCTCTCAGTGACATGGGACTGACCGAGGCAGCCTGGGCTGACTGTGCCGGATCTGACTTAGTTCCAGGGAGCAAACAGACTCCGTGGGTGCAAACTGTGGGCCACAATTTGGGTTTGTGAAGTCATCTAAGCTGTCTGTTTTCTCTGTTTCCACACAAGCACCTGTAACTAAAATGCACCTAGTTATTCCTCTCAGGAGTGGATAACCTGCCTGGGCCTTGGTTTCTCCTTCTATAAACGCAGGCTGACATGCTCCTGATCGAACCCCAACAAGTGCAGGCACCAAACCACACAGAAGCCGTCTCCTCTTCGTTCCCCTCCCCCAGACAGTGACCACAGAGTGTCCGGAGGGCAGCTGGCCCCATGAGAAGTCACAGCTTCGCAGTATCTGTGGCGAGTAGTGGAGGGTGTGACGTGGGACAATGGCGTGTCTTCCTCAGCACTGGGCATCTGCCCTGCTTGTGCTGCAGCTGGGGCTTGTTAAACACAGGGCCAGGGAGGGGCACACAGGGGTCTGGCCGGAAGCTGCCTGGGTGTCAGCCCTGACCGCTCCCTCGCACGGGGTCCTGGGCCAGAGCTTCCCTTCTCCCGGGGATGGAGCTACGAACCGAGGCGCGCCTGAGGGTTCTGTGCGGGTGAGGTGATATTGTCCCACGCCCGGCACTGAGCCAGAGCCCCGTCCCGGTGGGCCCGGCTGAAGTCTCAGTGAGGAATCTGGGAGAAGCTGAACTGGCCAAGAGAAGACCCAAGAGACAGCCTCTGCCATGCTGTAAGGGACGAGCAGCAAGCTGCAGCCGGATGCTCTGGGCCTCACACCCCAGGGACCAACGGGAGGGCATCCGAGACGGACGGGGGCATCTCTAAAAGGGACCCGGCTGGCACTGACATGGGCTGCCCAGCGAGTCTGTGAGCTCCCATCACGTCGAGGGCCAGTGGAGGACAGAGCCTGTTCCCTCAGGGAACTGAAGGGGCTGAGCGGTGACTCACCATGTCCCTTACACTGTGGCCATGACCGTTGCAGCGGCTTCAGCCACTGGACACCCAGTGACGTGCTTTTCAAGTTGCACGTCCAAGACCAGCACGCGCTCCTCACCTGTGTCTGTATGTGTGCTGAGCCCACGGACACCGTGCCGCTGAAGCACGGGACACGCAGCCCAGGTGAGGCAGACCTGTCTGTAGCCGTCACGCCACACGGGATGCTGGTGTGACACTCCCACCGGGCAGTTTCTGGAAGTGGAGTGGCTGCAGCCTTACATGTACGCCGTCCGTGTCCTGTGACAGACCCTCGAAAAGCGTCATCGCTCAAGTGATCCCAGTGACCATCAGCCAGAGAGATGGTTTTCTGCCCTCGTCTCAGGTGTAAACTGACTGCGTTTTCGGCACTAAACTGAACAGGGCTTCATACACTATCGCCTCACCCTCCCATCCAGAGACCCTGCTGATGGCTTCTTACAGCCACAAAGAGACAAAGTAAGATCTACAGCTGCACCCATTGTGGGTTCCTGGTGAATACATGCCATTAAATAGTGCGCTGGTCCCATCCAGCCCACACTGCTCCTTGTGTTCTGTTTTTATTAGCTTTGATCGCACCACGAGGCTGCGTCTTTTGCTTTTTTCCTAGAGCAGCAAATCTGCATCAGTGTGAATGAATCTCTGCCTCACAGGAGACATTCCATCTCTATTAATGGGGGGAGGCGGCCCCGCACACAAACGCCCTCCCTCCCCTCGCCCCACCTCCATGGCAGAAGCAGGGCCACTCAGCATCCACACGGAAAGGAAGGGACTCAGTCAAGTCTCCATCCAGGTGACACTCGGAGCCACCATTTGATGGTGGCCACTGCACGTGGATCCCTCACAAATCCTGCAGGGGGGCCAGGGTCTGGGGGCTGCTGTTGGCGTCTGTTGCACTCGCTCCCTCTGTGGGTTCTCTGTTCCGAGGACACAGCCTGGGGAGCTGCAGACACCTGCCGGGCCAGGATCCCGTGTGACAGCACCTGTGTCTCCTTATCTGTGAGAGGACACCTGTGTGACGTGAGACTCAGCGTGGCCAGGACTGAATGGCGCCCTGCAGGTGAAGTCGCCATCTGTCTGTGGTCAGCGGCTGTGCCGCCCCTGCTCTCGCTGTGCACACCCCCTGTGCGCTTGGCCGTGCGGTCCTGTCACCTCATTATGCTTCTGTACTTAAAAGCAAGAGACCCTTTTTTAGGAACAAAGTCCTACTATAGCTCCCGTAAATCAAACAGGAGTAAAGGACATGTAATTTTTGAGCTTTCTGTCAAATAATGAACAAGCCATTCGGTGTCTCTCTGGGCAACATAACCAGCCCTCAGAGGTGTTCATCTGAAAGGCAGACCTCGTCCTCGACGTGGAGCAGAGTGGACGTGGTCGTCTGCCCTCTCTTTTATTCCAGAAATACACTCACGGCCGTTTCCGTTATTCTGCTGTGGGTTTAGAGCAAGTTCTTCATGCACTTTTCGGGGGGCGGGGGGCGGGGATCTTTACATTTTATTCACTAGGGAGCCTGTTAGAGTTCGTGAAAAGTTAGACGAAGAGAATGCAAACATTTCTACTTATTACAATCGAATGCAGCGGCTGCTAACTGCTCCCACACCCCCCACACCCCGTGCTCCTGGAGGGGCCTGAGCACCTGAAGTCCCCGCGCGGCACTGAATTCTGCCCCAAGACCAGGCTGAATGGCGTCGGATTATGGTGCTAACTCACCTAATACACCTGGAGCTTTCGCCTGCGGTTTTTGGAAGCTTTCTCATGTCACCTTTGAAAATCTTGCACTGCAAGTTGCTTCCTTCAGCTTTTCCCACTACGGCGTCTGAGTATTTTAGACAAAAGTGCAACTGTGATGTTTTCCAGCTCACCTGGACAGGTGAGGGGCAACACCACTCAGCAGGAGACCGGAGGTGTTGGGCCAAAGGAAGGACTGTACCTGCCAGCTGGTTTCATATTATCCCAGCGCCGGTCCCAGCGTCGGTTCCAGTGCTGCCATCTCACACAGGAGAATTGCGTCCTTTGGCCGCTGTGGCCCAATTCTCAACTTGCTTTCCTATGATGTTAAATTACAAGAGAATTTGGAAATTTCAGGAAAAAGAGAAAGAGAGCCATTTTGCAAAATAACCTCTCCAACGTGGAAGTTTTGATCCACTCGTGACTGTGGAGCTAAGTTACTTGCCCACGGGAGCAGCCGCGGCACTCATCGCTTGAGTACCCTGGACACGTGGCTGGCAGTCAGGAGGAAGCATCTCAGGCTATGGTACGAGCCAGATGGGGTTACCCACCATGTGTGAAACCCACGCTTACCACGAAAGGGGGCCATGGCGCCCCGTTAGCAAAGGCTGCCTTGCCCGATGAAATCATAACTGGTCTTAGGAAGCAGTCGGCCCCATTTAGCCATTCTCTCGACATTAAGTTCTCATTTCCAATTGGCCCATGGTTAGGTCCGGCACAATACAGTTTTTCATTAAAAAAAAAAAAAAAACTGTTCAAAAATTCAGAATACTCTTTGTAGAGCTTTATAATGCTCGTGACACCAACGTGGCCTTTTCGAATTGGAGAAACAGTCCATAAAAATGCCGGCAGGCATGTGAAAAGAGCAAAAGAGAAGCAGTAAATTAGGGATAAGTTACCAACTGCAGGTGCTTCTATTTCTGCCCTGAGAGAGGAGACAGGCCGTTTCTCCATCTGACTCCCCGGGAGGACCCCGGGCAGCCTGAGGCCTGGGGCTTCCCCACAAGAGCACAAACACCACTGCCAGTCCCAGGGGCTTGGTACCCCTGGGACCACCTACCAGCCATCCAATCGTGCTGTCCCTGGTGTACACAGAAGCTGAGCCCTCGGTTCTGCCAACCTGAGGCACCTACAAGAGCCGGGCTTGGCCCCAAGTGTTCAGACACCGTATTTCAGTTGTCAGTTTTCACAACCGCCCAGAACAGTCGGTGTCCTTTCATGGGAGAATCAGGGCATCAGCGAGGTCCGTGAGGGGCCACCTGCATGTCAGCCGGGTCCAGAGACTCAGGGTGGCATGGGGGCCCATGCCCGCCTTGTAGGAGCAGGGCTGCTGTGGGCTCTGTCCCCATGACCAATCCCCACCCTCAAACCCAGCTCCCCAGCCAAGGTGTCTCCAATCCCAGTCCCATTGCTGCTCCGGGCTCCCTGGGCTGAGCTGATGGCTCTGTCCTCAGTGTCCTCAGTGCCAGCCCAGCCCGTTTCATACGCTGCAGCACAGCACCCCTTTGGTGCCCCTGTTAACCCTGTGCCCGGCCTCGTGGCCTCCACGACGCCCCCAGGCTCCTAACACCAACGCCAGTCCTGGCCTCTGAGCCCGGGGTCCCTCCCACTCCTCCTTCCCAGCTCCAGACAGCAGCCGGCACAGACAGCCCGTGGCACCGGCCGGCCGGACACCACACCACTTCTGGCGAGGACGAAGCCTGTGACCTCAGCCAAGATTCGCTCACACCCGGGGCCAGCACTTCCGTGACTGTGCCCCCAGGAACAAGGGGTCCCTCACTCCCCGAGGAGCCCCACTAGTGGCCATCTGTGGCTGTAAGTTTCAGAGGTCCACACGAGCCAGGGTAAACTGCCTTCCTCACTGATGGCCTTCTCAGCACTTTTCACGTACTGTGTGAATCGTGAATTTGTGAATCTCCACAGGACACAGAGCGCAAGCCCCACCCATACTGGGCCCAAAGCCCCTGGTCTGAGGACACCCGATGGGTGGGCAATCTCAACCTTTGTAAGAGACTTCCCCACACTTCAGCCTCTGACGCATGGCTCACCCCACACAACCATGGCTGCGGCCCAGACCTTCCGGTGATGACACAGTGGGCAAGGGTCCCTGCCCTCCGCCACTGGACTGAGCGGTGCAGGGGCCGGGCCTGTGGGGTGACGCCCGGCTGAGCCATGTTTGCCGTGTGTGAGGGCAGCACAGTTAAATGCAGTGTCACTCGTGATACGGGAGTCGGGGGACAAGGCTGGCCCTGGGCTTCCTCGGTGCCCTGGCCATGCAGCCCGAGCCACCCTCCTGCCCAGGACTTTCTCTAGCTGGGCAGGCCACCACTGTCCTCCAATTGCTTCACGGTCACTGTCCACGTCCCCAAGCTCTGTCAGGGACCAACCAGAGGGGTTCAGAGGCAATCATAGAGACCAGAAAGGGTGGGTTGTCCAGCTCCAGCTGGGCCTCCGCGGGCTTTGTGACATCACACAGAACCCGGGCTCTGAGCTCTACTTCTTCAGGGCTACCCCACGGAGGGGCAGAGCCTGAGCTCACAGCGGACAGGCAGGCGGGCACGCCAGGCCTTCCCCTGATGTGGGCACAGAGCCAAAAAGGGGCTGGCTACCTGTGCAGGGGGGGCAGGGACTAGGTCAGCGATTCGTGTGCCGTCCCCTTTCCCAAAGGAGTCTCGGCTCCTTCATGTCCCGGCATTTCAGACTTACAGGAGAGCCCAGGGCTCCTGTGCCCGAAGAGAAGATTGGATGCTGCGTTCTCAGCGGTCCTCACACCCCTGCCTGCCTGTTGTGCAGGGGCCAGAATTCACAGTCCCGTTGCCGGGAGCTCCTCACTTCCGGACATGGTCAGGTGGCCTGGAGCCGTGTCTCCCTCACGTTCTGTGATCTGCTTACGAGGACTGAGGACTTCAGGACAGCAGTGACACTCATCCTCGGTGTCCCTCAGGAATGTGGGCTTTTCAGCTTGTTGCTTTGCTACATAAACAGATCCATTTTGTAAATCTGTTCTTTACAGCCAGGTACAATCCACCAAGACCTCTCATTTGGAATAAATACCACTTTCACTCTCGATTAAATTAAACTTCCCGAAGGCTTAACACCCAACAAATAGAACCACTTATGTACCATGTGGAGTTAAAATTAGGAAATTAAAGACATCGTTTCCCAGGCCTCCCTTTGTTGAACTTGGAACTCAGATGTCCTCGCAGGGCTGCACCTCACTGAGCAGGGCCTGGCCCATGCCCGGTGCTGTCCTCGTGTCCTCAGAAAGGAATAGTGGCTGCGAGCTGGCCGGGCCCTGGGGAGAGGGAAACGGACCCTGAGAGGAGCCTTGGAGCAACCCCGCCCGTGCAGAAAGGCCTGATCCTGGATGCCGGCTACGTTCCCAGGGCAAGTGTGTCGTGATTAATGACCGGCTGCAGAGGCCTCTGTCACTGGGCCCCCATCCGCCTCCTGGGGCCTCCGGAGACTCTGCTCCCACCTCCGCCCCCTCACTGCCCAGGAGTCTCCCAGCTCAGGTCAAAGCAAAGGCGGGCTGGGCCATGCACGGCCGAGCGAGGGCTGACCGCTGGGAGAACCATCAACCTCGCCGCGTGAGGATCGACTGAGCAGTAAATTAATTAATCATCATTTTATGCCTCATCAAGCACTTTGCTGAAGCTCTCAACAGGGGCCTCTCGGTGAGCCAATGGGAAGCAGACTGTTTTGTTTAGCCGGGTGAGACTTCCATAAACAGGGAAGGTTTTGACAAGCTAATAAATATGTCATCCGTCTCTGCCACTGGCAGCAGCCGGCCCCACCTGCAAAGTGGTGAGGCTCTGCCCGGCCTGGTGGGCAGTGAGTGATGGCAGGGACGTGCTCGGCGAGGTGGCACTCAGGAGGTGCAGGGAGCGGCAGAAGCTCCCCGAGTTCCTTCCAGCTTTGTGGGAGCAATGCCACCATCTTCACTCAGGGGTCCCCTGCAGTTCACGCCACAGGAGCAGGACGTCCTGACACTTGTCCTTCAAGCTGTGGCTTACACTCATCCTGTAGACTGCATGGGGCCCTTCCTCCAGCAGGCTCCTTGACACGGGGATGGAAGCATCATAATTGAAGAACACCCAAGCGAGACGCTCGAGAGAACGTGACCTGGTGTTAAGAAGCCATTTCGGGAGGTTGCATGAACAGGTGCTGCCTTCTCATCAACTTCGAAATACACAGCAGGTCCTTAGGAGAAGTTTTTAGCTCAGCTCAGCTCTGTCAGAAAACACAATGGCGTAGGAACCACCACCTTTCTTAGGAAACTAAGCTTCTCAAAGCTAAAGAACAGCTGACATTTGGATGGCGATCTCCATGAGTTTATCACGTGCTTTGCTGCATGTTTTTAGAGCAAAATGCAGAACTGGATACAATGTCAGGTGGGGTCTCACAGTAGCAAAGAATACAGACCCTGGAAAGACACCCATGCAAACACCTGTCGGTGACTTCCCCAGTCTTTGGCGCGAGTTTCCAGTGTCCTCCAGTGTGATTTGGAGAACCCCCGTGTCAGACGTGGGTACAGAGTGATGCATAACTGCCAGGCCCCACCTGAAGTCCCACTTTTCTAGTGTCATTTCTTTTCAGGGTTCTGAGGGAATAAACCACAAAACCCCAGGGAAGCAGTATCTACGTGTGGCCTCCACATCCACCACGTCAGCTTCTTCCAGGAATCAACAGAGCATCTCACAAAGACATCAAGGACCCTCGGCCCCAACCTGATTCTCATCTGAGACTTCTTTCAAGATTCAAAACACAAAAAATCGAAGGGGCCTTGCCCCGGCATTTATGTAGAAGGTTCTCGAGCTCAGATCCACAGCCACACCCGTGGCAGGGGACTGTCATGCAGTCAGAGTTTGATGGCATTACTGAGACCTTCCGAATCTCCCCCAACCCCCATAATGTCCTTCTAGGAGTGGGGAAGGGGCACTGTTGCCATCACTTTTTGCATCAAGAACCTGGGCCTGGGTTTTGTCACAAGTGACCACCGCCGGCCAAGGGACGGCAGCATAGGTGGCCTTGACTTTGCTGTCCCCTGAATGCCATCATCCATCCCTGTTCCTTCCCAGTGCCCGGTGGAAGGCAGGCGCCGTGCTCAAGGTGACATAAGGCAGGCCAGCATGAGCTCCACCAGCTCTCTTCCCAGCTCCAAATCCTCGTCAAGTTTCAAGGAGATGGCACCGTTTTCCTCTAAAAGACAACAAGATAGGAGATCTTGGAACAAGCTGCACAGTGGTAACAGAACTGCACTTCACTCCATCACAGCACGTCTAGGACGCCTCCATTCTTTCTGGGCTTCAACAGCACAGACGAATCAAGAAGAAAGCTTTTAAAATTGGGGATGAAACTTCCCACTATGCAACGAGGTTCTCCGTCTGTGGCGTGCTTTCCTCGCTCGCGGCGTCACGAATCCCCTGTCACTTCCATGCGCGGCTCTGAGAGCTGAGAGCCGAGAGCGTGCCTCCTTCTGCTGCAGGTGGCTGTGGCCTCAGGGTCGGAAGGAGAGTGCCTGGCACGTGCCCGACTCCATGGACCTGTATTAAACCATAGACTCTTGGAGGGACAAGATGACAAAGGCCACTGACCTCAGAGTTGATTTCTTTTCTTCGAATGTTTCCTTTTTATGTCTAGTTTTCTTATTTTTGCAACTTAACTCAAGAGAAATACACAAAAAAGGGGAAGGGAGGGAGGGAAGTCACGTTCCAAGTACAGGGCATCGTCTAGTAACGTTTCCATTCTTGCTTTATCTGGCTTTATGGTTTGACGCAATGAGCAAGCTCACACAAAGGCCACGGCTCTCACGCGTGCTGGTCCACAGCTGCCCATGAGATGCTAGGAGACGTCCCAAGCCATCGGCTTCCCTAGTGGGACTCCAGTGAGCTGGGGACTCTGTGCTTGTCCTGTGGCCATCAAGGCAGTTGGGGCTCTAAACACCGGAGTCTCCTGTGGTGACCAGATGAATGTGGTTTGACCTCGTTTCTCAGACGTTCTCACCGTGGAGGCTTTCACTGTGAATGGCTCGGGAGGCAGGGACGATATACTGAGCCCACAGCATGGGGCCCCCAGCCATGCCCCCCGCTTCCTCAGGTGCCCAGAGGACCCCCTAACTCAGGAGAGATTCCCTCAACCACCATGTGGGCTGCCCCAGGCTTACCCATTGAATTGTTCACGTTGTTCTAAATTTATGTTTTAAACTATTTCATGCATTCTCGATGAGACTGGTATTGCCCCAAAGGGGATAAAAATTTGTTCTTAGGGGGCAAAAAAAACTAACTCTTTTTATATACAAAGCACAGATATACCTAAAATATATCAACAGATATACTGTATACCTACAGTATTAAAATTTATGTGGGTGTCAATTAGGGAAAAGAGTCTAAAAAGGCTCATTAGGAGAACAAGAATGAAAAATAAGATGGAGAAACACCGTTTGATTTGTCAAATTATGAACAAAGCGTCTTTGAATGTCTCATTATAGTTGTATCCTACATTCTTTTTGTGTGTATGTGCATATACACAATCACTTTTATAATTAGCTGCTATATTATTTGTTGGAGAAAATTCAGAGTGCCGTAACTTTCTGACAGGTGGCACATTTTCTCATCACATAACGTGGTCGTTACGCTGTGTTGTGCGCCGGGCATCCCGTCCTCGGCATCTTGTAGTGGTGTTTCTACTTCCGCTTTGATTTGGTTTGATTTCAAGGGCTCTGTATTGGTCCACATCTTTATTTTCAGTCCTCCCTTGTCCCTCAAGTTTGAGGAGTTTCTCGCAAAGAGCAGCTGGGTTTTACTCTTTGACCCGACCCACCACTCTGTCTCTGACGGGATGAGGCCCAATCGCAAGGACTTGATAACTGCTGGGCTGAGCTTTCTTGTCGTATTTCTTGCTTTCGACTTGCACCCTGTGGGATCACTGCTCTATTCTTTCTCCTGACCTTGCTGTCTTGGTAGAGTGTCTGTTCCCTGTGTTCCCTGTAACAACCAACCTTAAATGTGTACCCCCATCAGAGGTACGCCCCCAAGTTTATTGGCCCACCCTCTCCCTCCTGCACGTACATAAATCACTTAGAATGCTTTTCCTTCCCAAATCCTTCTGTCCCTCCGTCTCTCTCACGCCTGGGTTTTGCCACGGCATTTGTAAACCTCTGATTCCACTCACTGCAGCTGCACTGCCGACCCTGCTCCTCCCAGGGTCCCCTCCATGCATTTTGCTCCCTGCACACCATTTACTTGGCATAACTGTCCCCCCCTCTCACTTTTGCATCACTTGAATCTCACCTTCTCCTAAAACCTATGTTAATACACTGGCCTGGTGTCTGCTCCACGGAAACCTTACAGAATTGCTTATCAAGACTATCTTGTGTCATCTGTCTTATTTAGACAACATTCTCCAAATTATATTTTATA